>NC_091202.1:32027684-32097684 GCF_040958095.1 Procambarus clarkii
TCCGAAGCACCAGGAGGCTGTTTATAACAATAACAACAGTTGATTGCCCGTCCTGAAAACTTCCTCATGAAGGTTATCTTGAGATGATTTCGGGGCTTTAGTGTCCCCGCGGCCCGGTCCTCGACCAGGCCTCCACCCCCAGGAAGCAGCCCGTGACAGCTGACTAACACCCAGGTACCTATTTTACTGCTAGGTAACAGGGGCATAGGGTGAAAGAAACTCTGCCCAGTGTTTCTCGCCGGCGTCCGGGACCACAGAATCACACGTCCAGTGTTCTGTCCACTCAGCCACCAGCTCCCTAGGAGCCTAGGTTCTTATCTTAGGAACATTAAGAGAATCGTGAATAATATCGAAATAACACTTACTCTCTGTAAGAGTAGCACTCTTACTCAAGGCTTTGAATTGGCCCAATTGATCAAATGTCCACGCTTATTTAAATGACAGAATATGGGCCTGCGGGCCGCTCCAAGCAACAGCCTGGTGGACCAAACTCTCACAAGTCGAGTCTGGCCCCGGGCCGGGCTTGGGGAGTAGAAGAACTCCCAGAACCCCATCAACCAAGTATCAACCAGGTATAGCATTAGACTTGTCCAGTCCGAACACGTGTTGCCCCCCAACCTCTGCACGAGGATTTTGTTCCTCTGGCCAATATACACCAAATCGGACACGGTATTTAGGTCGGCGTAGGCTCCAGTCCCACACATTAAAAAATAGCGGCCTCTAAACCTCCCCCCCCCCCAATCACCCCCCCCCCCCTCGAGGTATTTTCGTGAAGTCTGAAATGAAATCTGGGATGTTTTCAGTAGTGTGTTGAATTATTGCCCCTGTTTACCCGCGCGTTTCCACGAGTTACCTGAAAACTACGAACAGAATTCAGAGTGATGAAAATGGTGTGAGTAGGGAAGATGGTGTGAGTAGGGAAGATGGTGTGAGTAGGGGGAGATGGTGTGAGTAGGGGGAGATGGTGTGAGTAGGGAAGATGGTGTGAGTAGGGGGAGATGGTGTGAGTAGGGGAAGATGGTGTGAGTAGGGAAGATGGTGTGAGTAGGGGGAGATGGTGTGAGTAGGGAAGATGTTTACAGTGACGAAGATAGTGAGCAGTGAAGATGGTTGTGGTAATTAACGTATTGTATACAGTAAAGATAGCATGTAGTGATGATGATTTTTTTTTAAAGTGGGGGGGGGGCAGGTAGAAGGGGAAGAGGACAGGAAGGAGATGGAGGGGGGATTAGAGTGAAATGAGGGATGAGTAGCAGAAATGAGGGGAAAGGAGGTGGGATGAAGGGAGAGCAGAGTGGGATTGGGGTGGGGAGGGAGAGATAGTGAGAGACCCGGGCACCCCCGGGTACTCCTCTGGTATGCTAAGACCGTGCTAACTAACTCTTAGTATTAACATATACTAACTGACTTACTCGCGGTTGGATCAGGTCAGGCCATATTTCTAAGTTTCGATTCAAATTTAACAAATAGCCACGATCATATAATAATAATAATAATAATAATTTTTATTTAGGCAAAGGTACATACATAAAGAGATTTTACAAAGTTTGTTGGCTTTATAGATAAGAGCTAGTACATACAATGCCTAAAGCCACTATTACGCAAAGCGTTTCGGGCAGTTATATATTAGTTTCGGGCAGTTTCGGGCATATATATTAGAATGTATATTATCATTCCACAAGAGAATCTCTTCCCCCCCCCCCCTCCACCAACCGCACCGGAGGTTGCAGTAACAGTAGCATTCTGCACCAGGGGCCAGATTCACGAAGCACTTACGAATCTGTCCATCTTAATCTTTGGCGGTTTTGTTTACAATTATTAAACAGCTAATGAGCTCCGAAGCACCAGGAGGCTGTTTATAACAATAACAACAGTTGATTGGGAACGTTTCATGCTTGTAAACTGTTTAATAAATGTAACCAAAGGAGGCGTCAGAGATTGAGGAAAGATGTATACGTTCGTAAGTACTTGCGTAACTGCTTCGTGAATCTGGCCCCAAGCCCACATGCCGGGAATTCTACATTGACCAAGAACTGTAAACACCCCACCCCCCACTGTCACAGGTCTTAGATATTATTTAGGAGAGGGAGCCCAGATACTTGCGCTATCCCCGACATAAGACAACCATTAAGTGGCCCTATACCTCGTCGCGCTCACAGTTACAGCCCCGCTCTTGTGCCAGACAAGTCCACTACGGGATCACCATAGCCCGTGCTACTTGGAACTTTTGGTTCAGAGTTGCTGAATATAAAACAACTCGTCATTCTGTACGGTTAAGGACTACTCATTACCAAGACTGAGTATGATGGGTGAGGTGAACCCATGCTTAAAGATGTGTTGAGTACAACTAGCTGAGTTTACACCTAGTCGCACCTCCACAGATCTCTGGTATCATCTACTGGTACTGGTAATGGCTCAAAAGGGCCACCATTTATGGGCTATTCGTGCCCGTGCCACCTTTTGGGTGGCTTAATCTTCATCAATCATCATCACCTTGTTGTGCTAGCAGGGGTTGAGCTCTGGCTCTCTGGTCCTGCCTCTCAACTGGTGTACAGGTTTCTGAGCCTACTGGCTTCTATCATATCTACATTTGAAATTGTGTATGGAGTCAGAGCCTGACTCCATACAGCGCCTGACAGCTGAATAGACAGCGCTTCAGATTCGTAGTCCTGAGATTCCGGGTTCGATCCCCTGTGGAGGCGGAGACAAATGAGCAAAGTGTTTCTTTCACCATGATGCCCCCGTTACCTAGCAGTAAATAGGTACCTGGGAGTTAGACAGCTGCTACGGGCTGCTTCCTGTGGGTGTGTAACAAAAAGAAGGCCTGGTCGAGGACTGGGCCGCGGGGACGCTAAGCCCCGAAATCTTCTCAAGATAAACTCTAGCCTCCACCACATCACTGCCTAATGCATTCTGTTAACTACTCTGACATTGAACAAGTTTTTTCTAGCGTCTCTGTGGCTCATTTGGGTACTCAGTTTTCACCTGTGTCTCCTTGTTCGTGTACCACTCGTGTTAAACAGTTTATCCTTATCTACCCTGTCAATTCCTCTGAAAATTTTGTAGGTAGTGATCATGTCTCCCCTCACTCTTCTGTCTTCCAGTGTCGTAAGGTGCATTTCACGCAATGCACCTCACTCGTAACTCATGCCTCTTAGTTCTGGGACTAGTCTAGTGGCATTCCTCTGAACTTTTTCCAGCTTTGTCTTGTGCTTGATAAGGTACGGGTTCCCTGCTGGGGTCGCATACTCCAGTATGTGTATGTGTGTGTGTGTGTGTGTGTGTGTGTGTGTAATCTTAGTATGCTTGTGGCTGTGTAATCTTAGCTGTGCAATGTGTATATTCCTGAAGACGTCACGTTGTTGACGAAACGTCAAAATAAAGTAGAAAGAATAAATGATTTAGTGTTTCTTCACCCTTTAGAGCAGCGTTTCTCAACTGGGTTCCCCGGATCTCTAGAGTTCTGCCAGAGGTCACTAGGGGTTCCGGATGGTGATAAATAGGCTAATGCTAATCATGTACAACTGCTTTGAAGAAGAATGGTTGCAGAAGAGCCGGTCGGCCGAGAGGACAGCATGCTGGACTTGTGATCCTGTGGTCCCGGGTTCAATCCCGGGCGCCGTCGAGAAACAATGGGCAGAGTTTCTTTCACCCTATGCCCCTGTTACCTAGCAGTAAAATAGGTACCTGGGTGTTAGTCAGCTGTCACGGGCTGCTTCCTGGGGGGTGGAGGCCTGGTCGAGGACCGGGCCGCGGGGACACTAAAGCCCCGAGATCATCTCAAGATAACCTCAAGATAGCCTACTCAGCAGGCTAGCTGCTGCAACTGATTCACGTGATGCTAGATTCATCACAGGAATCAGTTGAACTGATTCTTGTAGAACTCTAGGTTCTGAAGAAAAATGTGTTGACATTAAGTGACAAGCTTCTTTGATTTAAAAGACGAAAGGCTTTGGAAAAATCATGTTGCTGAAGGAAATCTTGAGATGTTTCAACTACCGCTGGGGTTTAAGAGTGAAGAAGGATATCATCAAATATCAAGTCTTATTGAAACCCATCTGGAAGAACTGTTGACCGAACGCCAGCATTATTTCCCCTTCCTTTCAACACAAGTTTATGATTGGGTGAGGGATCATACTCTGAATTCTTCTGCTTCCTGAGAACTTGACTTTAAGAGCAGGTGAAGAACTTTGTGAGCTGCAATCTGAGCGTTACCTTACCTTGAGGTGCTTCCGGGGCTTAGCGTCCCCGCGGCCCGGTCGTCGACCAGGCCTCCTGGTTGCTGGACTGGTCAGTCAGGCTGTTGGACTCGGCTGCTCGCAGCCTGACGTATGAGTCATAGCATGTCTCAGCGTATCTGAGATTCAACACAGATATGTCTCAGTCTCAGCACAGCGTACACTCAGAGTTGGGACTCGCTAGTCTATCCCGGGATAAATTCTGGATTTCTGTGACAGATGATTATCATGCCATTTATTGGAAAGCAATAAATATATTGCTGCAGTTTTCACATTCTTACATGTGTCCGAGAAAGGTTTCTCTCAGTCTCAAGAGCAAAGACAGACATCGTCCCCTTTCAGTTGAAAACGAAGCCCGTGTCTTTACATATGTAAAGAAGGGAGCCGGTCGGCCGAGCGCACAGCACGCTGGACTTGTGATCCTGTGGTCCTGGGTTCGATCCCAGGCGCCGGCGAGAAACAATGGGCAGAGTTTCTTTCACCCTATGCCCCTGTTACCTAGCACTAAAATAGGTACCTGGGTGTTAGTCAGCTGTCACGGGCTGCTTGCTGGGGGTGGAGGCCTGGTCGAGGACCGGGCCGCGGGGACACTAAAAACCCCGAAATCATCTCAAGATAACCTCAAGAAGATGTAGAGTTCGATCCGGAATTATGTATTTGTCTGCCAAAAGACAAGCTCGGGTGAACAGATCCACAAGAGCCGTGACGAGGATTCGAACCTGCGTCCGGGAGCATCCCAGACACTGCCTTAATCGACTGAGCTACGACAGGGTTAAAAAGAGTTGAAACCGAAGTTCTACTGAACTTACTGGATCCTGCAGCCTCTCCGAGGCACAAACTAGGGTTTTACACAACTCGTCCCCTGCACTCGAGCTATGCCAATAGGCCGTACTCTTTTAACCCTGTCGTAGCTCAGTCGATTAAGGCAGTGTCTGGGATGCTCCCGGACGCAGGTTCGAATTCTCGTCACGGTCCTAGTAGATTTGTTCATTTGATGCATCACATTAGTGTGATTTCTGTGTGTAAAGCTCGGGTTTCACATTAGAGAAGCAAATTTCACAGCCCGTCCTCATAAAGTCCAAAATCCATTTCATGCACCCGCCAAACCCCCTGTTTGCGAATTGATGAATTCGTCCTTGGGGGTCGACCGCCGGATGGAATGGACTTGGTCTGAGGACGGGTTGAATTTCATTATCTGAATTGCCTTCGAAAATAACTGTCTTGACCCACATACAATAAATCAAGGCAATAGTGTATGTTTTTTTTTCAACATTGTGTTTACAGATATATATTAATCACAAAAATCTATCATATTTTTTAGATTAATATAATGTCGTGCCTAATAGTCAGAACGCACTACTTGGCCTAGTATGCAAGGTCCAGTGTGCTTAACAGGCAGTGATTTTCGTTATTTTTATTTTTTTTTCCAGATGCATTATTATTGTTAGAAAATAATTTTCCCAACAATAATTGTTAGAAAATATTTTTCCTAATTTTATTAGGAAAATTAATTACTGGCTTAGGTTAGTTTTGACTCAACGTAAAATTGCAGTCATATATAATACAAGGAAAACTATAATTTCATAAGAAAATGAAAAAACAAATTCAATATTTCGCGAAAATTCGGCTTGTTAGGAAACTCTGGCTATTAGATACGATTATATTATATATTATATATTATATATATATATATATATATATATATATATATATATATATATATATATATATATATATATATACATATATATATTACACACACACACTGCCAAAGTAATGAAACTAGGCAGTGGAAACAGGAGGCCAGACAGAGGATACAGAACAGGAGATGAAGTACTTAATGAAACGGACAGAGAGAAAGATCTAGGAGTTGATATCACACGAAGCCTGTCTTCTGAAGCCCACATAAAAAGAATAACATCTGCGGCATATGCGAGGCTGGCTAACATCAGAACAGTGTTCAGGAACCTGTGTAAGGAATCATTCAGAACCTTGTACACCACATATGTAAGACCAATCCTGGAGTATGCGGCCCCAGCATGGAGCCCGTACCTTGTCAAGCACAAGAAGCTGGAAAAAGTCCAAAGGTATGCCACTAGATTAGTCCCAGAACTAAGAGGCATGAGTTACGAGGAAAGGCTGCGGGAAATGCACCTTACGACACTGGAAGACAGAAGAGTAAGGGAAGACATGATCACAACCTACAAAATCCTCAGGGGAATCGACCGGGTAAACAAGGATGAACTATTCAACACTGGTGGTACGCGAACAAGGGGACACAGGTGGAAACCGAGTACCCACATGAGCCACAGGGACGTTAGAAGGAACTTTTTCAGTATCAGAGTAGTTAACAGATGGAATGCATTAGGCAGTGATGTGGTGGAGGCTGACTCCATACACAGTTTCAAATGTAGATATGATAGAGCCCAGTAGGCTCAGGAACCTGTACACCAGTTGATTGACAGTTGAGAGGCGGGACCAAAGAGCCGAAGCTCAACCCCCGCAAGCACAAATAGGCGAGTACAAATAGGTGAGCACACGCGCGCGCGCGCACACACACGCGCGCGCACACACACGCACGCGCACACGCGCGCACACACACACACGCGCACACGCACGCGCGCGCGCGCACACACACACACACACACACACACACACACACACACACACACACACACGCGCACACGCGCACACACGCACACGCGCACACACGCACACACGCACACGCGCACACGCGCACACACGCACACACGCACACACGCACACACGCACACACGCACACACGCACACACGAAAACTGTTGGCCCCTGAAGGATTCGAACCCGGTCAGCCAGGGTCTCCATGCCCCCAGCAGCGCAGTGCTGTAACCACTCAACCAGCGACCGTCTCAAAATATTGGGACGTGGTGAGGCACCCAGCACCCGGCAACACTCGTGGCATTATTGGGCACAGATATTTCATCAAATCACTTGCATGCTGGGGCTGCAGGCATCAAGTGGGCATCAATTTTGAATAGTCCCCCCATGATTGATGAAGATTAAAGCCACCCAAGACGTGGCACGGGCATGAATAGCCCATAATCTCTCAAGCCAATCTGATTTATAAGATTGGGAAGTCAATTGGATACAATGTTGGGTTGTTGTTTAAGATTCAGCTACTGGAAACAAAGCTTCAAGTAGCACGGGCTATGGTGAGCCCGTAAAATGTTGGGTCATCTTGAGATGATTTCGGGGCTTAGTGTCCCCGCGGCCCGGTCCTCGACCAGGCCTCCACCCCCAGGAAGCAGCCCGTGACAGCTGACTAACACCCAGGTACCTATTTTACTGCTAGGTAAATATAGCCATAGAAATAAGAAAACAAGGTGAGATGATGGACCAGTAAACAAAGATTACAAAGTTATGTCACGGTAGCGAGAACTCTGGTGACAGTTTCGAGATTGATGAAATAGAGGGAATACAGAGAACATATACGGCACGCATAGACGCGATAAAGCACCTTAATTATTGGGATCGTCTCAAAGCTCTCCAAATGTACTCGCTAGAAAGGAGACGAGAGAGATACTAAATAATATACACGTGGAAAATACTGGAGGGCCAGGTCCCAAATCTACACAGTAAAATAACAACGCTACTGGAGTGAACGATATGGAAGAAAATGCAAGATTGAACCAGTGAAGAGCAGAGGTGCCATAGGCACAATCAGAGAACACTGTATAAACATCAGAGGTCCGCGGTTGTTCAACGTCCTCCCAGCGACTATAAACATATTGCCGGAACAACCGTGGACATCTTCAAGAGGAAACTGGACTGTTTTCTAAAAGAAGGTGGGGTATGTGGGCCTGCGGGCCGCTCCAAGCAACAGCCTGGTGGACCAAACTCTCACAAGTCAAACCTGGCCTCGGGCCGGGCTTGAGGATAAGAACAACTCCCAGAACCCCATCAATCAGGTATCAAACAGGTAAGCAGGTTGCTATTAAGAAAAGTGTGTTGCTAAATAAGCCGCCAGTGCTGGCACTAACACCGCCCAGTGCTTGTCAGTTTCTCCAGCTTGCAGGTGCAATGTGCAACATGTGACAATATTGTGTCGGGACTCGAGAATTGAAGTGATACAAATTTTACCGACGATTGCCCATCAACCGGTGACCGTAGGAGAGGTTGTTCCTGCTGCTTCCTGGTGGTGGTGTGGTCGTTGGCGGAGAGTCGCTTCCTGGCCATGGTGGTGTGGTCGATGGTGGAGAGTCGCTTCCTGGTGGTGGTGTGGTCGTTGGCGGAGAGTCGCTTCCTGGCCATGGTGGTGTGGTCGATGGTGGAGAGTCGCTTCCTGGTGGTGGTGTGGTCGTTGGCGGAGAGTCGCTTCCTGGCCATGGTGGTGTGGTCGATGGTGGAGAGTCGCTTCCTGGTGGTGGTGTGGTCGTTGGTGGAGAGTCGCTTCCTGGTGGTGGTGTGGTCGTTGGTGGAGAGTCGCTTCCTGGTAGTGGTGTGGTCGTTGGTGGAGAGTTGCTTCCTGATCGTGGTGTGGTCGCTACATATACATGGAAAATACCCGAGGAGAAAGGTCGTAAAACAACAACATGCTGGAGTGGGCGACATGGAAGGAAATGCAGAATACAGCCAGTGAAGGGTGGAGATGCCATAGGCACATAGAGCCCTACATAAACATCAGAGGTCCACGGTTAGTCAATATCCTCCCTGCAAGTATAAGAAATATTATCGGAACAAAAGTAAAAGTCTTCAAGAAAAGCTGGATAGTTTTCCGCAAGAAGTTCCAAACCAATAAGACGGTAGTGGATATATGTGAGGCTGCGGGCTGCCCGCTTCAAGCAACAGCCAGTTGGACCAAGCTGTCACAAGTCAAGCCTGACCCCGGGCCGGGCTTGGGGAGTTGAACAACTCCCAGAACCCCATCCAGGTACAATCCAGGTCTGCTGCTTCCTGGCCATGGTGTGGTCGACGGTGATGTGCTTCCTGACCATGGTGTGGTCGACGGTGGTGTGCTTCCTGGCCATGGTGTGGTCGACGGTGATGTGCTTCCTGACCATGGTGTGGTCGACGGTGATGTGCTTCCTGACCATGGTGTGGTCGACGGTGGTGTGCTTCCTGGCCATGGTGTGGTCGACGGTGATGTGCTTCCTGACCATGGTGTGGTCGACGGTGGTGTGCTTCCTGGCCATGGTGTGGTCGACGGTGATGTGCTTCCTGGCCATGGTGTGGTCGACGGTGGCATAATTCCCCACCATGGTGTGGTCGACGGTGGCGTGCTTCCTGACCATGGTGTGGTCGTGCAAGCATTAAATTCGTGGCAGATTGCGTCCTGATCGGGCAGTGCTTCTGGCGAGTTGAAGGTATAAACCCGTTTAACGTGGGCCTTGTCACAACTGATTGCTTTCGGTACTCTGGACAACTTCCACAGATATTTACCGGCAAAGCTCCTCTATTGATGTGTCGGCTCCTTCCCAAGGTCTCGTGGAAGAGAATGTGTTGAATTTTGGGTGTACGTGTTGCTGTGTGGAGTAAAGTTGGAGACATAAACACACCTTGTTATTAGATGGAGAGAGATAATATGGCATTAGTGACTGGCTTGAAGACAACTTCAAGCCAGTCAGTTATATACATATATATTGTGTATATGAGCAGCAAGCAGGTGCAACAGAACTTGTATAACGCGTTCATACATCGTCAGTGAGTGAGAGAGTGTGTGTGTGTGTTTGTGTGTGTGAGAGAGAGTGTGTGTGTGTGTGTGTGTGTGTGTGTGTGTGTGTGTGTGTGTGTGTGTGTGTGTGTGTGTGTGTGTGTGTGTGAGAGTGTGTGTGAGTGTGAGTGTGTGTGTGTGTGTGAGAGTGTGTGTGTGTGTGTGTGTGTGTGTGAGAGTGTGTGTGTGTGTGTGTGTGTGTGTGTGTGTGTGTGTGTGTGTGTGTGTGTGGAGGACGAGTCTCGTAGCTACCTCCTCCTCCTCCTCCTCCTACTTGCTCTCTAGAGGTTCACTCTCCAAATCTTGGTTAGGTGTTTGTGGATCTCTCTCTCTGGACTCCTGCACCTACCTGTCTGTGTTTGGTCTGTAGGAACATTTCCTATCTCATGATTTATTGTGAAGCTTCCTAAGGTCTGTATGTTTACGAGGTACGGCTGGGAATTCACATGATTGAGGATTAGTATAATAATAATAACTAATATTAATTATTATTATTATTATTATTATTATTATTACACAAAATATTGCAGAGGGTTTGATGTAGAATGTTTACAGTGTAGGTATTTATTTTTGCTATAAAGGCTACGGCCTTGAATGAACTAGTCTATGCTGATTAAAAGTAACATCGATTTGGTGAGAGAGTCTTGCAAAGTTGTGGGAGCCGGTGGTGCTGGTGTTGGTCGAGTCCCTAGAGTGGGAGGCGAACCTTCTGAGTGGACCATGGGCTCTGGATATGTTCCCCAGGTACCGACTTTGGCTGCCACTCCTGTCCCGTTATCGCCGGAATTAATTGAAATTGTTGCCTCTAGGGCCTTGTGAACCTTCCCGAGGCTCTTGGAAGGCTCTTAATGTTGTAGCACAATCTGCCCCCTGGCACCAAGTGGATGTGCACAGGAACCCCGGGAGCTTTTGCTGCTGAGGCCAAGTGCTCTTCGGAGGTACTTTGTACGGCCACAGGTACTGGACTTTCTCCTTAGCCAAATGGTTCAACTAGTGGAAACCCGTGTCCGGGCAGTCCCTTGGACCCGTTAAACCTCGGGGGTTACATACTAACCTGCAGCCTTACCAAAGTCTCAAATCATAATCCCCTCCTCCCGCTCCCTCCCTGTTATAAGATAAAACCCCCAGGGTGGAAGGCGTCTTCCTCTAGGTCACTGACGTTATCCGCACACGGCAGGGGGAATTGGTGTGCGCAAGGTGCAGACTGGTGTACCCGTAGGAGGCCGTGCTGCACCAGAAGGTTTTTCTCCTGCAACGGGTTACATACGAGTTCAGTCTTCTGATCTGCCTGGAGGTCGTCGTGGCGAGTGTGCTATTTTCTGCCCGTGTGATGTCCCTTAACAGTTCGATTCCCTCCAGGTGGTGCCTGTACGGCTTCACTTGGGAAGAGAGTACACTCTCCAATATGTACTTGCCTCTTAAGTGTTTTAATTTCACATAGGGAACTTGGATGAATTATTCGCCAGCTCCACTTCCCTTTAGTATACTACCCGAGCTAAATAGCGACCATCCCTTGGGAGGCTGTACCTGAACCCACCTAAGGGGAGACCTTGCCTCTTTAGTAGAGGATTATAATTGATGCATATTGAATGCCAGTGAAGTAATACACCGCCGTATTCAGACCAGGAGCTTCTCGGTAATCAACCTGGTGTTCTGCTCTTGTGTTGTACATCGTATAGCAGTCTGCTGCGCCCTATAACATTGTGGCAAATCACAGCTTTTGACACTGACAGTCATTGACAAACTGACATTGACAGACAGTGAAGAGCAGAGGTGAAGAGCAGGTGCGCCATAGGCACAATCAGAGAGCACTGTACAGTGTGTGGCTCAGTTGTTGTGTCTATAATCTTCAGAAACTGAATGTATCTCTTAACCCTGATAAAACTGTTCACTATATTCCCCCTTGGAAAGATGTGGAGGTCTCTCTGCATTATACTCCCATCAGTGTAAAACAAATGTATAACACTGACATTTTGAGATGTATAACATTAGAAGCTATTGACAGTCATCTTCAAATTCTCAAACCGACTGAATCCTATGCCTTTACTGATGGCTCTGTGCAGTTAGGCACTGGTAGAACAGGTTGTGCATGTGCAGTGTATAAAGGGAATGAAATGATCATGACTAGTACACAGAGATTGAACAACTGGGCAAGCACGACACAGACCGAGCTATTGGGTATTTATCTAGCCACTGAATACCTTAAGCTCAATGGTGGTGGAGTTATTTTCTGTGACTCTAAAAGTGCTCTGCAGTCCTTAAATAACCCATCACAATGTATGTCGGAAGTAGCTTGTAATATTAAATGGAATGTAATTTTTGCCAATGATAATAATTCTTGTATAAAATTTGTGTGGATCCCATCCCATGTTGGAGTTGAAAAACATGACTTTGTAGATCAATTGGCCAATGAGGCTTGCAGGAAAGAAAACATTGATTATGATTTTGGACTATCTAATGCAGTTATTAGAAACATACAAATTAAAGAAATTAATTCAGATTTAGAAGAACTAAGAAATGCACAGAGACCTGAAAGCTGCAGTATTAAAAGTTATGACAAGTTCTGTAATAATAGGTATTTGTATGGTCAGCACAGTAACCGGACCAGGCAATGTGATGTAGTAATCGCGCGAATTCGCCTTGGCTATAGACACATCTGGCAGGTTAGTGAGGCTGAGCCACTACCAGAATATTCAGATTGTAAACTCTGTGATAAACCTTTAATGCATTCACTAGAACACTATATTGATGAATGTGAAACCGTAAAGGACTTTAGACCTCCTGGCCTATTGTACCACCAACTGTGTAACTATTTTATTGACTCAGGTGTTCTGGACGACATCCTAACAATTTACCCAAAATTTGCTTGTCCATTTTAAAGAATGAAGAACAATTTCTACTTATATTCTAAGCTGTATCACTTATGAACCCATCCCTGCACTTGTGTGGCAGTGCACAATAGAAAGTTGTTTTCACATATCCACACATTAAAACATTGATTGTAACCATGATATATGTGTGCTTCAGCCTACAGTTTAGGCCTATTGTCTTATGTATGACCCTCTGTCCTGCGTGACAGTGAATACTAGCATTAACCTCAATTTAATAAGACTATCAAAATCCTCAGATTAGGCAAAATTGTAATTAATTTTGTCAATAAAGATGTTAATAATAATAATAACTGTATAAACATCAGAGGTCCGCGGTTGCTCAACGTCCTCCCAGCGACTATAGCAAATATTGCCGGAACAACCGTGGACATCTTCAAGAGAAAACTGGACTGTTTTCTAAGAGAAGTTCCGGATCAGCCGGGCTGTGGTGGGTATGTGGCCCTGCGGGCCGCTCCAAGCAACAGCCTGGTGGACCAAACTCTCACACAAGTCGAGCCTGGCCTCGGGCCGGGCTTGGGGAGTAGAAGAATTCCCAGAACCCCATCAAGCAGGTATCATTGACATTGACAGACATTGACAGACATTGACAAGTCATAGCTTCGGGTGAATACTTTGTTGGTGTCTACAGAAGAGACCCGCGTCTTCCCTACAAGTATGAGCGCTGCCAGCAGGAGACTCGTGGGCTGTGAAATGTAGTTCTAACAGAGTGGAAATATACTTTCCCCTGTTTCTTTCACCCTGAATGCCCCTGTTACCTAGCAGTAAATAGGTACCTGGGAGTTAGTCAGCTGTCACGGGCTGCTTCCTGGGGGTGGAGGCCTGGTCGAGGACCGGGCCGCGGGGACACTAAAGCCCCGAAATCATCTCAAGATAACCTCAAGATAACCTCCTCCCCCCTAGAGCTTTGGCATGTGGGGACACATTCCCTGGGAGTCATAACATTCCTTAGGCCGTGATTCACCACGAGTCTGAAGGCACTAACCTTCTTGATACGTACATTTAAGAAAACATTGCAGGACGGAGTTTTCCTAGTGGACTGAAGCTTGACTATCGTCCGTCTGAACTAATCCAGGGAACGATCTTACCCTTACGTCCAGTTTTCGTCACATTGCCTAAATTGTGTGATTCTCTTGAAATCCTTGTGTGGAGTTAGCATATATATTCAATCCCAGGTGTTCTTCATAGGTTAAAATCCTCTTTCTAAGAGGCTTTTTTTTTTTTTTTTTTTTTTTTTTTTTTTTTTTTTTTTTATTGAGATATATACAAGAGTTGTTACATTCTTGTACAGCCACTAGTACGCGTAGCGTTTCGGGCAGGTCCCTGGAATACGATCCCCTGCCACGAAGAATCGTTTTTTCATCCAAGTACACATTTTACTGTTGCGTTAAACAGAGGCTACAGTTAAGGAATTGCGCCCAGTAAATCCTCCCCGGCCAGGATACGAACCCACGACATAGCGCTCGCGGAACGCCAGGCGAGTGTCTTACCACTACACCACGGAGACTGTAAAATTTGATTTGACGGAGATTTGACTCCAAGAAGCATCATGTAAGCAGGCGATGAGTCACAACGTGGCTAAAGTATGTTAACCAGACCACACACTAGAAGGATCGACTTGAGAATGGTCCAGGACGGACCGAAACGTCGTCGTCCCTTCACCTTCTAGTGTGTGGTCTGGTCAGCATCATGCAAGTTTTTTTTTTTACTGGCATAATACCTTTGACGCTATGTAAACATGAGATATTAAGAAATAGATATGGTTTCGGTCTTGTGGAAAAGACGCTCATTTTTTTCAAGAGCTTCTCTCCAATCACAAGTTCCAAGTTTAAGTGACATACAGACGCTCTCCTCAATATTGGCAGGAAGTCTCACCACTGCTGGAAAGTGTCTTCAGCGACGCTGTAATTACTGGTGCAGTAAACACCGTCGTATTCGTGGACAATCTGTTAATCTTCGCGAATGTCTCTTGCACCACGAACCTCCCTTACCTTACAAAACGCTTGTGCTCTCTAGAGTGGAGTACTGCTGCACAATGACAGCCCCTTTCAAAGCTGGAGAAATTGCTGACCTAGAGAGCGTGCAGAGATCCTTTACTGCTAGAATCCACTCAGTAAAATATCTAAATTACTGGGACCGACTAAAGAGCCTAAATCTGTACTCCCTTGAGCGCAGGCGGGAGAGATACATAATAATTTACACGTGGAAAATAATCGAGGGGCTGGTCACAAACCTGCACACGGAAATAACATCACATGAGACCAGAAGACATGGCAGGATGTGCAGAATACCCCCGTCGAAAAGCAGAGGTGCAATAGGTACTCTGAGAGAGAACTATCAACATCAGAGGCCCGAGACTGTTCAACACGCTTCCACTACACATAAGGGGCATAACTGGCAAACCCCTCACAGTGTTCAAGAGAGAACTGGATAAGCACCTCCAAAGGATACCTGATCAACCAGGCTGTGACTCATACGTCAGGCTGCGAGCAGCCGCGTCTAACAGCCTGGTTGATCAGTCCAGCAACCAGGAGGCCTGGTCGACGACCGGGCCGCGGGGACACTAAGCCCCGGAAGCACCTCAAGGTAGCCTCAAGGTAGGTACCTTGAGGTTACCTTGAGGTGCTTCCGGGGCTTAGCGTCCCCGCGGTCCGGTCGTCGACCAGGCCTCCTGGTTGCTGGACTGATCAGCCAGGCTGTTGGTTGTCTGTCTGTAACGAAGGTTACAGATACTTCACAAGTACACGTGCGAGCCGCCTCGACCCACGTGTTTCAGCAAGAGGAAATGTGTCTTCCGCCCATTTCCTTGCACTGATTTTTGACAGGAGATTCACTTGGAAGCATCACCTCAGGTTCCCATACTTTCCGTGTCAGGCCCACACCACACACGGGGTTAATGAGAATGATTTTTGTTGGGGATAGGCAACCTGTAATTACATTATATCATATTTATGCGAACAAGCTTGAATGGTCTCCCCAATCCAATATGCAACTGAAAACTCCACACCCCAGAAGGATTCGAACCCAGACAGCCAAGAGTACATGCACCGTGACTTCTGGGGTGTGGAATATATATATATATATATATATATATATATATATATATATATATATATATATATATATATATATATATATATATATATATATAATCAGGAACACACTACTCGGCCTAGTATGCAAGGCCCGATTTGCCTAATAGGCAGAGTGAAATTTCGTTATTTTTTAAAAGAATATTTCCAATTAGTTTATTTAATATAATAATAATTCAAATAAAGAACTTGAATTAGTGACTTAATTATGTTAGTTTAGGCTTACCTTGAGGTTACCTTGAGATGATTTTGGGGCTTAGCGTCCCCGCGGCCCGGTCCTTGCCCAGGCCTCCTCGTTGCTGGACTGGTCAACCAGCCTGATACATCAGACTGCGAGCAGCCGCGTCCAAGGGTCACAGCCTGGTTGATCAGGTATCCTTTGAAGGCGTTTGTCAAGTTCTCTCTTGAACACTGTGAGGGGGTCGGCCAGTTATGCCCCTTATGTGTAGTGGAAGCGTGTTGAACAGTCTCGGACCTCTGATGGTGATAGTTCTCTCTTGAACACTGTGAGGGGTCGGCCAGTTATGTCCCTTGTGTGTAGTGGAAGCGTGTTGAACAGTCTCGGGCCTCTGATGTTGATAGAGTTCTCTCTCAGAATACCTGTTGCACCTCTGCTCTTCAACGGGGGTATTCTGTACATCCTGACATGCCTTCGTGTCTCATGTGATGTTATTTCTGTGTGCAGGTTTGGGACCAGCCCCTCTACTATTTTCCACGTGTAAATTATTATGTATCTCTCCCGCCTGCGCTCAAGGGAACACAGATTTAGGCTCTTTAGTCGGTCCCAATAGTTTAAACGTTTTACCGAGTGGATTCTAGCAGTAAAGGATCTCTGCACACTTTCCAGGTCAGCAATTTTTCCAGCTTTGAAAGGGGCTGTCATTGTGCAGCAGTACTCGACTCTGGAGAGCACTAGCGTCTCGAAAAGTATCATCGGTATAGCATCTGTAGTGTGAAAAGTTCTTGTTATCCAACCTGTCATTTTTCTTGCAGTTGTGACGGCTACTTTATTGTGTTCTTTAAAGGTAAGGTCTTCCGACATGAGTACACCCAGACCCTTTACATTGCCTTTTCATTATATGTTATGATTTGCCTGAGTTTTGTACGTGGTTTCGTTTATATAATATAAAATAAAGTTCCGTGTTCAGCAAAGCCACGAGTTCGACTTAGTTCCACCCACAGCCATGTTAGAGGGTTTTAAAAGCTGCGTTTTAAAGGTGATCTCTGACAGTCTGCTATGATGATAACGTTTGAAAAATGTGAAAAACAAAAAAGGGGGCCTGGATTAAAGTTGGCGTGGTGAGCACCTGTATCCCCCAGCAACACAGCTCTGGTGATACATCACATACATCGTGATACATCACAGTAACGGGATCTCCTTGTGCACCTTGTGCTCTGTTGATGACTGGGCGTCAGGGTCGCTGGCACAGTTCACAGTCCAGTTCATAAGAGACGTCTTCAAGAGAAAACTGGATAGTTTTCTTCAAGAAGTGCCGGACCAACCGGACTGTGGTGGATACGTGGGCCTGTGGGCTCCTCCAAGCAACTGCCTGTTGGACCAAGCTCTCTCGCCAGTTAAGCCTGGCCCCTGGGCCGGGCTTGGGGAGTAGAAAGGAGTCAAGAAAGGTATTAAATAATATATACAAGGAAGATACTGGTGGGCCATGTCCTAATTTTGCACAGTAGAATAACAAAATATTGGAGTGAAAGATACGGAAATGCGGGCCGCTCCAAGCAACAGCCTGTTGTACCAAGTTATCACAAGTCGAGCCTGGTCCCAGGCCGGGCTCGAGGAGTAGCAGAACTCTCGAAACCCTCGCCAGGTACGGTCCAGTGTCCTTGAGCCAGATTCACGAAGCAGTTACGCAAGTACTTACGAACGTGTACATCTTTTCTCAGTCTTTGACGGCTTTGGTTACGTTTATTAAACAGTTTACAAGCATGAAAATTTGCCAATCAACTATTGTTATTGTTATGAACAGCCTCCTGGTGCTTCGGAGCTCATTAACTGTTTAAGAAATGTAAACAAAGCCGCCAAAGATTGAGAAAAGATGGACAAGTTCGTAAGTGCTTGCGTAACTGCTTCATGAATCTAGCCCCTTGTCTGGGAGGCAAGCTACGACCAGAGGTGTATGTTTGTCGGTATGGTGGGTGACAAGGCTCTCGTCTTCGTCTCTACTAGATGCTTCACATTCTCATCTGACACACTTTGAAATTTTTTGTCGTGTCGCTTTTATTTACAGTTTAGAACTCTTGCGGCAATTTTTGGAACTTGCATTTGTTCTATCTATTTAATTTTGAACTTTTTGTAGCCGCCTATTAATAGGTTTGTGAATTAAAAAAGTTTTATATTTTTTTTTAAATTTCCAATGCGTTATGTGTGGTTTCCTCCGAGGCTATGGGTCCCCCTTCTTCCAGCCAGAGGTGGTACTACCTTCCTTTACATTTTTATATTTTTATGGAGTGTTTTTGGTCGATATCTCAAACATGCCTCTGCCAAATTGTTGTGCAGATGGTTGGAGTTATGGAGGTCCCTGGGTCGAGTGTGGACCACATTAGGGGCTGTGCCCTTTGCATATCTCGGATCAGCATTCCGTTTTTATGTAGGGCGAGATTAGTATGCAGGGCGGCTATTGTTGTGTTGTAGTGGCAGGTGAAGTGCTGCGCCCACACCCGCCCTCCTATTGTGGCCCCCGGGGCTGTTGTGGGCCCTGAGCAGTGACGCTAGGGGTGTGGGCCCCTCACTGGAGGGAGGCTAGCGGGGTGCGTGGGGCCCCCTCACTGGAGGGAGGCTAGCGGGGTGCGTGGGGGGCCCCCCCTCACTGGAGGGAGGCTAGCGGGGTGCGTGGGGGCCCCCCCTCACTGGAGGGAGGCTAGCGGGGTGCGTGGGGGGCCCCCCCCCTCACTGGAGGGAGGCTAGCGGGGTGCGTGGGGGGCCCCCCCTCACTGGAGGGAGGCTAGCGGGGTGCGTGGGGGGCCCCCCCTCACTGGAGGGAGGCTAGCGGGGTGCGTGGGGGGCCCCCCCTCACTGGAGGGAGGCTAGCGGGGTGCGTGGGGGGCCCCCCCTCACTGGAGGGAGGCTAGCGGGGTGCTTGGGGCCCCCTCACTGGAGGGAGGCTGGGGGTGTGGGGGCCCCCCGCACTGGAGGGAGGCTAGCGGGGTGCGTGGGGCCCCCCCTCGCTGGAGGGAGGCTAGCGGGGTGTGTGGGGGCCCCCCTCGCTGGAGGGAGGCTAGCGGGGTGTGTGGGGGCCCCCCTCGCTGGAGGGAGGCTAGGGGTGTGTGTGGGCCCCCTCGCTGGAGGGAGGCTAGGGGTGTGTGGGCCCCCTCACTGGAGGGAGGCTAGGGGTGTGTGGGGGCCCCTCACTGGAGGGAGGCTAGGGGTGTGTGGGGGCCCCTCACTGGAGGGAGGCTAGGGGTGTGTGGGGGCCCCTCACTGGAGGGACGCTAGCGGTGTGTGGGCCCCTCACTGGAGGGAGGCTAGGTGTGTGGGGCCCCTCACTGGAGTGACGCTAGCGGTGTGTGGGCCCCTCACTGGAGGGAGGCTAGGTGTGTGGGCCCCTCACTGGAGTGACGCTAGCGGTGTGTGGGCCCCTCACTGGAGTGACGCTAGCGGTGTGTGGGCCCCTCACTGGAGTGACGCTAGCGGTGTGTGGGCCCCTCACTACTGTAAAGGTGACTTTGGTACACTGCTGATATTATGGAGTTTGAGATCCATTGTCAACAAGTCTGACCACTTATTCCTCCAATAATCTTGAGAGACCGTGTCTCCTGGCCTTGATAAGATTGGTAACAACATGCTCCCTTGGAAAGATGTGCAGACCTCTACACATTCTGCGCCTATCAGTGTAAAGCGCCTAGTGTGTGTGTGTGTGTGTGTGTGTGTGTGTGTGTGTGTGTGTGTGTGTGTGTGTGTGTGTGTGTGTGTGCGCGTGTGCGTGCGTGCGTGCGTGCGTGCGTTCTAACACTGGTCACATTTGTCGAAAGCTTTTCCAATGTTTATATTCACTAATATGGATTAATGAGAACCTTCAGGGATCCCATCACAAATGCTCATTCAAATCACCTGTGCTGTCTTGCCGAGAGTACCGCTGCACACACTTTCCACTTAAGAGCAGGAGAGATTGATCAAGTAGAAGGAATACAGAGAACGTATACGGTATGCACAGACATGTAAACTATTGGGTACCAAGGTAGAGCACCTAAAATATTGGGATCGGCGCAAAGTTCTCAATGTACTCTAGAAATTTTCAATTTTCTTTATTATGCACCCCATACCCATCTCGTGGGCTGTGGGGGGAAAAGGGTTACAGAGGTACATAATCGCTACAAGGAGACGAGAAAGAAACTAAATTATATATACATGGAAAATACTGCACAGCCAGCCAGGTACCTCATTTACACAGTAAAATACCAACGTTCTGAAGTTAACGGCATGGAAGGAAATGCAGAACAGAGCTAGTGAAGATTAGAACCATAATCAGAGAACACTGAACATCAGAGGTCAACCCGTTCTCGCACTTTCTTGCAGTCAATATTGACTTATTAAATACGTGCATATGTGACATACTAGTTTACCTTGAAAAGCTACATAGAAAACACCGACCTTACCTAACCTTCTTAGTATGTTAAGATAAGCATCTTATTGCTTCGTAATTACAATTACTTAACCTATACCTATAATAGGTTAAGTAATAATTATAATTACGAAGCAATAAGATGCTTATCTTAACATACTAAGAAGGTTAGGTAAGGTCGGTGTTTTCTATGAAGCTTTTCAAGGTAAACTAGTATGTCACATATGCACGTATTTAATAAGTCAATATTGACTATACGAAAGTGGGAGAACGGGTTGCAGAGGTCCACGGTTGTTCAATATCCTCCCAGCAAGAATAAGAAATATTACCGGAACAGAAGTGGAAGTCTTCAAGAAAAACTGGATAGTTTTCTGGAAAAGGTACCGGACCAACCGGGCTGTAGTGGATATGTAGGCCTGCGGTCAGCTGCAAGCAACAGCCTGTTGGACCAAGCTGTCTTCAAGTTAATCCTGGCCCCGGGGTGGGCTTGGGTAGTAGAATAACTCCCAAAACCCCATCCAGGTAAAATCCAGCTTCATTGTTTGTAAAAATATGATCTGTGATGTTTTCTTGTCAGTTTTACTATTTGCTGGTTTAAGGAAAATCTACACATCTGTAGGAAGTAATTTATGTAACAGTTCACTTACTGTTTCCTGGGATTCTCTCTGGTATAACTGTCTCGTTTTTCCATTTTAAATGCTTAAAGTCATCAAGCATGGTGTTTAGGGGCAGGGTTTTGTGGGTTTCTTAAGTATTCTAATTTGCATAAGTTGGTCAGTAAACTGCTGATGATTTGTTTCTGGTAATTTATAAAGGCCATCACCACATATGTAACTTTGATTATCATCACTTCCACCATATCGTGTGTGGTGTTTAACAGCTCAGTGCTGATGAGTGTCTTTGATGTACAGGCTTACCACACCGTCGTTGGGGAGCCGGTCGGTCGAGCGGACAGCACGCTGGACTTGTGATCCTGTGGTCCCGGGTTCGCTTCCGGGCGCCGGTGAGAAACAATGGGCAGAGTTTCTTTCACCCTATGCCCCTGTTACCTAGCAGTAAAATAGGTACCTGGGTGTTAGTCAGCTGTCACGGGCTGCTTCCTGGGGGTGGAGGCCTGGTCGAGGACCGGGCCGCGGGGACACTAAAAAGTCCCGAAAACATCTCAAGATAACCTCAAGATAACCGTCACCCGCCCTGTAGCCTGTGCTCTCTATCACATCTGAAAAAGATTACATTTTGGCATCCATCTCTTACTTTCATAATAGTCCCTTGTGCGAGTTTCAGTTAAAGCTGCAAACATTGCATTTATTGTCTATACAGTATACCTAGGTCATAAGTGTTTGTGTGTGCGTCTGGTACCATACTACTTGTGTAAAGGAGGAAATGTATATGCTTATCTCTCAGAATGTTTGGTAATATGTTTGTGATGTGTGTATATGTATGTATTAACACGATGTACTGAACGGGGTGAGAATAGCTTGAGCTACCTCATCCCTTTGTGTGTATTTTACCTCAATAAACTTATTTCAATTGCATTTATCTCATTTAAGAAGCCAGTTATTTGGTGGACATGGTTTTGCATGTTTTGATACCTTGTATATTGGCAAATAAGAAATATGTTACCGTATTACAGAGTAATCACACTAACGTGACTGCATCAATGAGAAAATCCGTAGGAGCCGTGATGAGGGTTCGAACTTGTGCGGCGGGGTGTTTAGTTGCTAGTGCGCGCGCGTGGGAACACCCGCCGCATTGGTTCGAACCCTCATCACGGCCCCTACGGATTTTGTCAATATTACGGTATTTGTGGAAGTGCTGGGTATTTTACTGTGTTAATAGCTGTGGCTCTGGTAAGGCTGCCACATTATCTGTTTCCTGTCTAGCATTTTGAGTGGCTGACGCAGTTTTGATATTTGACATTTTTTTGACCTTTTTTTCTCATTTACTAAAACAGTCTTCCTGATATGTATGGACGATTCTGTATTTATAATTTCGTTCTTTTCATTTGAGAAATGTTGCCGGTATAAAAGTAGGTGTTTAAGAGAAACAGCCTGTTGGGTGTGGGTAGTTGAACTCCCAGAACCAACTCCGGGTATATTTCTACATGTCAATATTGAGGACTGTAGCAGGCTACAGAGGGTCCTGGACAAATTAAAAAATTAAGAAAAAAAGGCGAAACTACTTCAACCCAAGTAAACATAAGGTAATGATAGTTGGTTTAAGAATAGACATAATACCAAACATACCTCCAGAGGCACATATCTAGACGTATAATACAAATCTGGCAAATATCCGAGTGCTTTCAGGAGTTGAACAAGGGAACATGCAGGATATTATGTGCTAGCTTTGTAAGACCAGAAGTGGAGTATGTAGCTCCTGCATGGAGCCCCTGCTTGAACACGTGCACGACTGGTACCAGGGGTGAGAGGAGTGCAGTACAAGGAATGGCAAAGTTGGTTTCTAACTACGTTACACAGGAGACTGAGAAAGGAGACGACACCAAAACACACACACACGCCTAAAGGGTACTAACAAAGTAAATAATGTCTCTGCGTTGAGCTCACGCAGTAGCAGGACAAGAGGTCATGGACGGATGCTAGACACACATGAATCACAATGTGAAAAAGTATTATTTTTATTGTAATAGAAACCGTAATGAACCAGACGAGGTAGGTAGTCAAAGCAAACTCTATCAACAGTTTTTAAACTCATTTGGACAGTCCGTCCACATCAACAAATGTCAAATGCCCGTTAATACAGCTACCAAACTCTATGTTTATGAATAGGAATACGGTCTACACACGACTCTTAACTGATGTTTGAACATTTTGTGAACAGTGAGAACTTCTGTTCGAATCGTAGCTCAGTAGCACTCAAATTCTCTACACGCACTCGTGTAGAGAGAACTCGAGAGTTCTCTCTACACGCACTCGTGTAGAGAGAACTCGAGAGTTCTCTACACGCACTCGTGTAGAGAGAACTCGAGAGTTCTCTACACGCACTCGTGTAGAGAGAACTCGAGAGTTCTCTACACGCACTCGTGTAGAGAGAACTCGAGAGTTCTCTACACGAACTCGTGTAGAGAGAACTCGAGAGTTCTCTACACGAACTCATAAGTTCGTGTAGAGAACGGCCCGAGCCTGAGAGTGGGCGTGGAGAACAGCCCAGCCGGTGACAATGTTGATTTTGAGCCGCAAGATATGACATGACTTGGCATGTTGGGGACACTAACTCCTCCACCACCACCCGCGGGCTCCTCCAACACCACCCGCGGGCTCCTCCACCACCACCCGCGGGCTCCTCCAACACCACCCGCGGGCTCCTCCAACACCACCCGCGGGCTCCTCCAACACCACCCGCGGGCTCCTCCAACACCACCCGCGGGCTCCTCCAACACCACCCGCGGGCTCCTCCAACACCACCCGCGGGCTCCTCCAACACCACCCGCGGGCTCCTCCAACACCACCCACCACCCGCGGGCTGCTCCACCACCACCCACCACCCGCGGGCTGCTCCACCACCACCCACCACCCGCGGGCTGCTCCACCACCACCCACCACCCGCGGGCTCCTCCAACACCACCCACCACCCGCGGGCTCCTCCAACACCACCCACCACCCACGGGCTCCTCCAACACCACCCACCACCCGCGGGCTCCTCCAACACCACCCACCACCCGCGGGCTCCTCCAACACCACCCACCACCCGCGGGCTCCTCCAACACCACCCACCACCCGCGGGCTCCTCCACCACCACCCACCACCCGCGGGCTCCTCCAACACCACCCACCACCCGCGGGCTGCTGCTCCACCACCCACCACCCGCGGGCTCCTCCAACACCACCCACCACCCGCGGGCTGCTGCTCCACCACCACCCACCACCCGCGGGCTCCTCCAACACCACCCACCACCCACGGGCTCCACCACCACCACCCGCGGGCCCCCCCCTCCACCACCACCACCACCCGCGGGCCCCTCCTCCACCACCACCACCACCCGCGGGCCCCTCCTCCACCACCACCACCACCACCCGCGGGCCCCTCCTCCACCACCACCACCACCACCACCACCACCCGCGGCCGCCGCCTCCATCACTACCTGTGTGCTCCACCAACATGTGAAGTATTATTTGTAGCTCTTTGAGCCGTAGGCTGAACCACTTCATGCGATGAGGAACGCAGCAGGAGCATTACGAGTAAGGAGGAGGTGGAGGAGGAGGAGGAGGAGGAGGAGCAGGAAGGAGGAGGAGAAGGAGCAGGAGGACGTGGAGGAGAAGGAGCAGGAGAAGGACGTGGAGGAGAAGAAGAAAGAGGTGAAAGAAAAGAAGTGTTAGTTCAAAAGAGCTTCATTAATTTGTTTTATTGTATCAAAGTAGCTACCGCTGTTACCTGTAATAGGCTGAAGGCACGATTATTGAAGCTTATATTTTGTAAGGGCTATAATCAAGATATTTTGACCCGATTTCATTTAATCATTCAGCTCGATCTACAAATATATTTGACCTAATCCTACTTGGATAAAACTGAACGAAAGTTGCTTTTGTTTTTATCTTGGTGTTGCATTGTTGATGTGGCGGCGGGAGCGTCCAGTCCGTCCACCAGCCCCGCGCCTCGGGCTAGGTAACCCAGAAGGATCGTACGCATTACAGCGGCGCCATCCTGGAAATTGATGGACGACTCCGTCCCAGCATGGCATGCGCTGCTCGTACGTAAAAACATACGAGCAAAGGTAACTGCGGACAAACCCTTCATGCAAACTGCACCTACTATCAAGAAGAAGGAGGTAACTGCAGAAGGCCCAGTACTAACTCCTAACAGTTCCCAATTATATCCACCCACACTCATAGCCAAGGAGCAGCGCTCATAGAATCCTGTTAAATTCCCTGCCACGCCGCTGGCTTCCTTCACGCCCAGAACGGAGACAAATGTTTAAGATTCGCTACTTTTAACAAAAAGTTGCAAGTAGCACAGGCTATGGTGAGTCCGCAGTGGATTTACCTGGCACAGGCGCCTGGCTGTGACTATGTGGCTTCTCTGTGGTGACGGCCAGGAATGTATCAATGGGAAATCCGGAAAACAAGTCGACTGTTGTGTTAGCTCTATGCAAATGGATGTGTTGTGTTTACTAATGAATGTGGCTGTGTCCTTACTAATGTCTGTACAATGTTAACTAATGTGGGTATGTAGCGTTTGCTAATGGGAATACTGTTGCGTGCAGGTCGGGTGCGGACGGGTCGAGGGAGTCCTGGTGGCGAGGGGAGCGCGCTGATGCGACGCACGGCCTCACTGGACACCATCTACCTCAAGGGACAGTGGCCCAAGGACGACCAACCCTTCACACATCTGCTGCATGTAGACAAGGCTTCACAGGTGAGTTCTGTTGCCTCTGTAAGCCCTCGGGTAAGTTTTGGATGCCTGCATCTCTTCCCAGGCGAGGGTTTGTGCCTCTGTAAGCCCTCGGGTGAGTGCTTACTTACCCTCAGTACTGCTCACTACTCACTTCCCAGTTCAAAGTGGAAATAGACATTTACTGTGTCTTTGCGTGCATTATATTGCCTAAAATGCTGGAAACATCCTGAATCACTCAAAATGTACTCGCTGGAAAGCAGGGGAGTAATGATATCGCACATATATCTATAAGTTAGAATGTTTCTCATCTATTTTCTGAGGTTGAAAGCCTCTGATAAATTTATCTTAAAAACTGAGCGAGGTTATCCTTAAGGCAATTGCTTTGGTCCGTGCCGAACGTAAGTAAATCAGGGTTGACTAAATGAGTATCACTTAGTACCAAAGCTATCCCATGACGACTCTCCCTAATGAGTGATACCGTGGGAGAGGAAGGGAAGGGAGATGGAAGGAAAGGGAAGGATGGGAGGGAGGAAAGAGAGAGGGGGGAAGGATGGGGAGAGGAGTGAGAGAGGGGGGGATGTTGAGTCAGAGGAGAGGGTTAATAGGGGTAGAAGTGAGAGGGAGAGACCAGGACACAGCGGGGTTTCATCTTGCGATGATCCCGAGGTTCAGCGTGCCCATGGCCTGGTCTCTGACCAAGCCTCTTGTTGGTACTTTTGCTATCCAGGCTGTTAGCAGCTGTTTTCGAGTCAACTACTCTGAGCAAAAAGTGGCAAGCAGCACGGGCTATGGTCAGTCCATAGTACTTACTTGACACAGGAGATGTGTGAGGCTGCTTGACTGCTCATCAGGCTGTGAGTAGTTGGAAAAAAAAAATATCAGGTATCATTTGGAGGCGTTTATCAAATTCTCGTCTGAACCATTTTGTCCCTTCTGTTTAGAGGGAGAATATTGAAAAGTCTTTGGGCCAATTCAATTCTACTAGTCTTGCTGCACGTCCACCCAACTGGGCGGCAGCTTTACAGTCATGTGCATGCATTGCCTACAGTCAGCAAATTTTGGATACTTCGCTAAGATTTCGGGCAGCACATCATTATGAATGAAGTACTTACACATTTCTTGGACACTATTGATAGTGTTATCTCTAAATTCCGCGATTTTTTCACATTCCATTATATAATGACGCAAAGTATGCGAATAGTTCTGCTGACAGTTTACATTTAGTCAAATCTACATCAGCAGATGTTACAAATTCCCAGAGTCCTTTATGTCTCGTGTACCTCTGCTTTTCAATGGGGCTATTGTTACATTTCCTGCCATGCCTCCTGGTCTTGTGTACAGTTATTTCCATGTGCAGATTTGGAACAAGTCCCTGTAATATTTTTCAAGTGTAAATTATTTCTCTCTATTCTCTAGGATAGAGAGAGAGAGAGAGAGAGAAACATTTTAAGCCGTCTCAATAATTTAGATGTTTTATTGAACGGATTCGGGTAGTTAAAAATCTTTTCACATTCTCCTGGTCAGCAATTTCTCCACCACTGAATCAGACTTATTTTGAAACAATATTCCACCATGGAGAACACTAGCGTCTTGAAAAGTATCATTTGTTTGGGATCTCATGTCTGAAAATAATTATCAAAAGAAGGCACCAAGCCGAGGAGGCTATGGAGTACAATCAAAAGTGTGGAATATTTAAAAGGCGCTAAATATTACAAAGGATTCCAATACGAGAACAAAAGCGAATAAGGCGAACGATATCCAAGGTATCTGATTCACCAACTATTCTGTTGAGGGATTAGTGACCACGAGGGATAGTCAGGAAGTAAGACGCACGGAAGTCCGGCCATTCAACAAGGATATGCACGACCGTAAGAGGAACAATTCAGTTTGGACAATAAGGAGCAGGGCGACACTCCATTACGTGCCCGTGAGTTAAACGTGTATGGCCAATACGTAACCTCGCCAGAGCTACCCGGTGGTAGGAGGAAGACCATGGGGACACTACCCTTAAGAGCACGCAGCTTGTTACCAGTAACAGAAGACCATCGAACCTGCCAACGGGCACGGATTTAGGAATAAATAACTGGGTAGTAGTAGGCATCCATCAGTCTCAGGAGACAATGGAGTTGTTGGTCTGGAGTGGCCTCTCCAGGGCACAAAGCCTGGGAAGTTGATACAGGAGAGAAGTTGTTACCCATGCAGCAGGTCTCCCCTCTTCACGGCACCGAAAGTCTGCAATGGAAAGGCAAACGCCAATATGATTGGTTCCAGCACCGTCGCAGGAACTGTCAGAATGAGGTTGAAGACAACAATGAACTGCCCTAGAGGCTACAGCTCCGGAGTTTACCTCAGGGTTGGTAAAGGAAGGGACAGGGACTCCAAACCCGGAGACCGCCATGGTCATGGCCGGAGAATTTTTTTTTTTTTTTTTGTTTTTTTTTTTTGTTTGCAGAGATATTCATGTGGATCACCCCAGCAAGGGCAAGGACGACCCCAGTCTCCTGAATCAGATCCTGGGCCACACGAGCCCCAGCAGGTGGACGACCCAGCCCCGCACCTACGGGTTCCAGACAGTGTCACAGCCCCCTTTCACCCGAGGCCGGCTTCCTTCATGACCTAGCAGAAGGAAGAGTAATAATTATTTATTACAACAATTATTAATTAATACAACAATTACTTATTAAGTACTGTAATAATGAACTGGGTAGAAGTCGAAATAAGGAACACCTTCGTGGGAAGTGGGACAAGTGTGGATGGCCTCCTTAGCGGCAGCATCCGCACGCTCATTTAAGGAAACACTAATATGGCTGGGAACCCAGCAAAACTACTGTCTTAAATCTGCGGGAGATATCACGTCCTTGTTACCTTGTGATGGTTTCGGGCCTTAGCGTCCCTGCGGCCTGGTCATCGCCCAGGCCTCCTTGTTTCTGGACGCAGTCCCCCCCCCCCCCCCCCCCCTCCCCTCCTGTTGGACGCGGCTTCAAGCCACTTCCAACAGAACCCCATCAAGCCCAATAGAACCCCATTCCTATTTTCTCGAGGAACTGATTTAGGTTTGCATTTTCTAGCTGCTCTTCCCAGCTTATTTCTGTAATGTTTTGGGTATTAGTTCTCAGTTAATGTTTGTTATTAACATTGAATTTCCTTAAAATTTGCTCCATATAATGTTCAGAGACCATGATAATTTCCCAAATTATTGATGAATGTGGATTTCCAGGAATCCGAGTGTGGAATCTTCGGAGTCTAGTGGGGGTTTAGGTGATAGAGATGCGAGTCGATGTTAGTGTCACATTCGTGAAGAGTTTATTAGCGTTGTCATTCTCCAGCAAGTGTAGCGGTTCAATAAAAACAAGTTGTATTGTGTCTTCAGTATTTCATTCGATTCCTTGTTGGCATCATAATTGTTCTATCTCCCTTATGCAAGGGCTCAATACCAGGAAAGATTTTTTGGTATACTCTGCAAATGAGAAGAACTATTTTGAGTCTCAATTTCACAGATCTTTGCTCTCATTGTCTCTCCTGAGTTTTCCGAGATTCTTAGTTTTAGCTCAATACCTTTTTGTTATGTACATAACCCTGTTTGTCAGTCTGAGGAAAGTGGGTCTGCACAATTCCTTGTTTATGGTGGAACGTTTCTATTTTTGCCTCATGTTCATGGTTCTCGTGTATCTGGGGGACACTTAAGAATTACTCGTGGATACATTTTGTATTTCTTTTAATGAATACTAAAAAGAGATGAAGACCAGCATAGAGGGAGGAAGAGGGAGATGAAGAGCGAGGAAGCGTAGCAGAGTTAGATCCGTGAAAGGTAAAGTGTACAAATATAGAATGTGGAATGAAGGGTAGACTTAAAAAGACTGAAGGGGTAGAGGAAGACGAGTATAGTGAGTAGAAAGGGTCGGAGTAGAAGTTAGAGAAGATAGCAGTAGAGGTGGTAATGCCACCATCCATTCAATAGTATTACCAGACAAGAAATGGAACTCTTGTTAACCGTTAATATTATCATAACCATTAAGAAACTACAACCATGTAAAGCATAAAATCAATTATAAAGTAATCTTCAGAGTGCTCTACACTCTAGCTTTCATCAGTCAAGAAATGGATCCAAGATCTTAGGTGGGGGGTCAGAATTTAAGATTCATTTATTATACTAGTCATTTTTAATTATCTCTATGTTCATGAGTTATATTCCCTTGACTTTACCATAATCAATATTAATTCAGAATTAGGAGTATTCAATACAGGAAGTCGAGAGGAAATATGTCCAAGTTCTTCTGGAAATTTTACAACAATTTAGGAAACAGAATGTAAGGTGATGTAATCAAACTGACCAAGGTCTCTGAGTATAAGTGGATTAGAGAGAGGGGTTAGGGATCATTCACGACTAAAGATCATCTTCACTCCAAACATTTACTACTTACGGGTATACTCATCCCCGTGCCACCTCTGGGATGCTTTATCTTCATCAATCTATCACAATCGGTTAGGGATATGGCTGACAGTCAAGGCCCCCTACAGGCCTGGAGAGGTGGATGTAGAATCTAGCCAACAGAACTGGATCCTCAGTGTAGAACGAAAACGCTCTGTCTCCCTCTAATGTACAACTACTCGAGTATATAAGGGGGTGCCAGGAGTTAAGCTCTGTCTATCTTACTATCACACCTAGACAGCGGCATGTTTGATGGAAAGACACTGGCAACCGTTTGCAATTATCAGCTTAGCATTAAGGCAAGGTTACCTGATATGACCAGACCTTGCCCAGCTTGTGAACATTAACACTTGTGATATGTGACTTTCCTATTGTCAAGGACCAACAGACTGTCACCACCCAATTCCTGTATGAACTGACTACTTATTTCAGTGAATATATTGAATAAAACCATTTATGTTGTTACATTTTTTATGCTTTCAACCTATGGTTATGGAAATCTCTAAGGTGCAAGACATGGTATATAATCAACTAGGGACATATCACATAAAACAAACATCAAACAAACTAGAGACAAACATCACATAAAACAGTCTGGTATTACAGGATCAAAATATTCGATGTGTGTACCTTCATTTACATTTTGACTTAATACCCACACCTAAATATTTTTATTGCCTCGAGTTTCTGGTGTTGATTAACTTAAAAAACTGGGAGGTTAATGTGGTTTTTAGGACCCCAAGGTCCTAGTTTACTCTGTGGAAGCAATAAGAAGACATTCATCACTACTACTATATGAGCTTGGTTATCTGAAGCCCGCTTATCCAATTATATAGGTTTTCTGGCCAAAATTGTGTCCTGATAATTTTCTGCCAAACTTTGCCACATCTGGACATAAATCTGGATAACTGGAGGTTAGGTTATGTAAATTTTTATTAACTACACATTTCAAGATCTGCAATATAAAACAAGAAACTACAACAAGGCAAGCTGAAGTTTGTTTTAAATTATATTTCTAATGTAGTGTGTATAGTGTGTGTGGAAATTTGAATTATTTTGGTGGTACAAAAAATTGCAAATATGGTCATTTTTGGATTTCCCCTATAAGAGTTCTGCTTATCTGGGTTTCTGTTTTATCTGGTAAGGGGACCTTCCCATATAGTCTGAAGAAGTGAGCTTAGGCAATAGTACCAAGGGCATCAAAGAAGGCATGTAACCAGGTACTGCTGTTTGCAATTATGCACTGTTTTCTATTTGCCTTGTCAAAAGCTTGGGGATAAAGGAAAGCTACAGGAGTCCTTGATCATGCCTGACGCTATATTCAGGAATGCAGGTCTGTGTACAGTATTTCTTCCAGAAAAAAAGGCATTCAAGGGCACGCTGGTTATGAGTCTTGTAACATTAACCTGCTGGGACCAATTCTCAAGAACCTTGCATATGTAGGAAATTAAAGGTACAGTATTAGCCTATAATTGTGAGAGTTTGGCTTAGGTATAAGGATTATGAGGCTTGTTACATGAATGTGCAGATAATTAGGGATGTTACTTATTTTCCTATCATAGTGTTGTAATTTGACATGACAGGACTGATTTTGAGACCTTTAAATATCAAAGCAATTGGAAGATATTAATCAAGACTATTTTTCCAAAGTCCAATGTAACTCTCACATTAGGACAATAGCCAAGTTCAACAAGCCAAAATTAGGACAGAAAACAGATGTTTTTCACTCGGTGAAATAAACCCATGGAATCTGGTACATGCCAAAGCAGTAAATGCAAAGACATTACCTCAGTTTAAAATTCAACTGGAGAAAATCTTCAGGAACAATGGGGGAATACTTTGAGACACACACACACACACACACACAGGCCAGCATCCTTTACTGCTAGAATCCACTCGGTAAAACATCTAAACTATTGAAACTGACTAAAATGCCTAAATCTGTATTCTCTTGAGTGCAGGCAGGAGAGAAACATAATAATTTACACATGGAAAATAAGAGAGGGGCTGGTCCCAAACCTGCACACAGAAATAACACCACACGAGACCAGGAGGCATGGCAGGATGTGCAGAATACCCCCTGTTGAAAAGCAGAGGTGCAATAGGTACCGAGAGAACTATCAACATCAGAGGCTCAAGACTGCTCAACACACTTCCATTACACATAAGGGGTATAACTGGCTGACCCATCGCAGTGTTCAATAGAGAACTCGATAAACACTTCCAAATGATACCTGATCAACCAGGCTGTGACTTGTACATCAGGCTATGGGCAACCGCGTCCAACAGCCTGGTTGACTAGTCCAGTAACGAGGAGGCCTGGGCAATGACCGGACCGTAAGGACTCTAAGCCCCGAAACCAACTCTAGGTATACTCTTACCTTGAGCAATGAGGAGACAAAAATTTAGAATGGAATAGCTGATAAATGTAAACCAGAACCAGGCTTATTCTTTAAATTCATTAACTTTAAGTTGCAGGTAAAGGAGAAAGTCCAGAAATTGAAATAGGCAAACAGATTCAGAGAATGAAAAGGAAATGTGTGACACACTAAATGAACAGTTTCAAAGTATGTTTGTGCAAAAAGTTTGTGCTATGAGGTTTACAGAGAACCAGACAAAAATAAGATTTTCAAAAAAGAACAGAGTACAGGTACATAGAAGTGTCCAGAGTTAAAACTGAAAAATTGCTCGAGGAACTAGGAAGAAATAAAGCAGTTGGCCCAGATGGAGTCTCACTCTGGGTTTGATTTTTCAGGTATCTCTATGTACTGGAATTTTAGATATTGTATGTGAAAAAAAGCACACAGTTCCAGTTTACAAAAATGGCAACATAGAAGGCCCTCTGGTGTGCAGGCAGGCACAGGGAGTACAAGGGAAGTGAGGCCAAGCCAGAAAAGAAGGAGCAGCAGGCTCTTGTGGCTAAACAGAAAAGGCTTGCTTTCTGTGTCTCCTAAGGGCTGCATCTTTTTGACATGCATTATACATGACTGGAGGTGTTCAGAAGACTCACTATAGTACCAAATGATGTAAGCCAAACCCATACTCAACTTATTGCCTTATGCCCTCTTTCTTTGTCTGTGGTTGATAGTTGATACCAAATGGCTCCTTCACTGTTGGACTAATACCAGGCAGGTTGTTGGTTAGCGAGACATTTATTTACTGAAGTTTAATGACAGGTGTAGGAGTGTAGTGAAGACCTTGAGAAAGGTGACAGATGTACATTGCCATAATGAGAGTGAAATTCTGGGATGAATTATAAAATCTGAAATTTGAAACCAATTAGGACGGCAATGAGGCAGACGTGGGCTCGAGCAGAGGCAGGGTTTGGAAGAGGAAGGGAGATCGGAAATTTGGATGTTATTCATTAATGATAAGCTTCCAATTTTTCTATTAGTTATGTTTCATTAGATAATTTACATCCTCAGACCCCAGAAGAGTGGGTCACAAGCTGTTACAGCGGACTGAACTTCGGATGGTCCGTGTGTGAAGAATCCAATAACAGTGGCAGCAACTCTAGTAGTAGCAGCAATAGCAACAGCAGCAGCAGACGCCAGTCAGTGTCTGTAGCGTCGTCTCCATGGCTGACTAGTGGGAGCCAGGCTCCTCCAGCATCAGGAGAACAAATAGACAAATTTATTCGACATCGGTAAGTACAGTACTGCACCCTCTGCTGTCGTGTAATCCATCCTCGTGCTGAGGTAACATTTATGAATTCTTTCCTGGCCTAGTTCGGGTATATAATGCTTTATGTACAGAGAAACAAATATTCTGTAATAGGAAAGCAGATTTTCTAAACACGGCATGAAATTACTGTAGTTTAAAATAAATTCTAATTCATGTAGTTTCAAAGAAATTAAAAAATACAAAATATAGTTACTGTATACAATGCTTTACCTTGTTTTATCATTATACAAGTACAGTAATGGTACTTATAATATCTATTTCATGTAATAAAAGTACATTTAGACTGGATGACTTACTTTTTACATTTCAAAACTATTATTTGTCAACTGTAAAGAAGGTAAGTTATGTATCCTGACCATGATCTAATTAGCTAGACCTGCTCCAAATGTGAAAATATTCATTTTGGAAATTGAATAGGCTTTCCTTCAGTCAGTGATTTGCATGACTAGTGTTGAAATGCACTACTCTGTTTAGTTTTAGTTTTATGCTTGCAGTGTGCCTGATGGTATACAATTTTCACACACAGGCCTACAGTTATATTTGGTTATCAAATTTGGCTGTATAAGCTAGATAAATTTTTCTGGTGCTCTAGGTGCCTTTTATTTTACCATTGCATAACAGTTAAAGAGAATTAAGTGATTCAAAATTTTAGTGCATTTTTTTTTTTAATGTAGAAAGTTGTGGTGGTTGGTGTAACGAGTGGCTTGTGTTATATTAATGTAGTTGTCCTTTTAGGGTTATGTCACTCTGGTTATTCAATATACAGTAATGTACATGAATAGGGGTCATAAGGGATACAGTACCTATAAAATAAGGATATTAAAGAAGAGTGTAAATGTAGTGCATGGGCCTAATGTAATTCATATAGGCTTTATTATATTTTATATATGCAGATGATTCAGCTTGTTAAAAAAAAAAAATCCTTTGAAGGTGCTTGTCGAGTTCTCTTTTGAACATTGAGAGTTTGGCTAGCTATGTCCTGTATGTGTAGGAAAAAAGTGTTGAAATTTTTTGGAGCTTTGATGTTGATAGAGTTGTCTCTCAATGTGCCTATTGCATTTCTGCTCTTCACTGTGGCTATTTTGCACATCTTGCCATGCTTTCTGGTCTCATGTGGTCTTATTTCTGTGGGTGGATTTGGAACCAGTCCTTTATTATTTTCCAAGTGTAGATTATTATGCACATCACCTGTCTGCATTGCCCATGAAGAGAAATTCTGTACAAGGTCAATCAGTTTAAGTACCTGGAATGTGCAATTGAAGATGAGAACAGTCACTGAAGAAAAATGGCTGTTGCAATTAAAACTCTGGTTAGTAAAAACATGAAATAGTATGGTGTAAATAGCTGCAGCCAAGATCCTGCATGAAGGAGTGGTAGTGCAAGCTCTGCATAAGAGTTGTGAGACCATGTTATGGTATAAACATGAAAAATCAAGAGTTAGATCAACACAAATTATTGATCTGGGAAGTGTGTGTGATATGAAAATAGATGAAATAGAGGGAATACAGAAGACATGTACGGTACGCATAGACATGATAAACCCCTCAACTATTGAGCTTTTCAAAGCTCAAGAAACTCACTCTCTAGTAAGGAGACGAGACAGAACATACTGGAGGGCCAGGTGCCAAATTTGCACAGTAAAATAATATACCTGAGTGAATGACATGGAAGGAAATGCAGAATAGAGCCAATGAAGAGTAGCTGTGCCCTAGGCATAATCAGAGAAGTGTTAGACCAACTGCGCTGTAGTGTATTTGTGGACCTGTGGAACGCTCCATGCAACATCTTGTTGGACCAAGAACCTGACCTCAGGCTGGGATTGGAAAGTAGTAGAACTCTCATAACTTCATCCAGGTACAATTCGGGTAAGGAGTGAAATGATCAGAATGAGAAATAGAATGCAAAATTCAATAAATTGTATCATTGAAGGGAGCATATCTAGATGGTTTAGAAGGAGAAGAATGGATATGGTGAGTTTGTCTGAGGAAGAAGAGTGAGTGTGGACAATACACATGAAATAGTGAGCAATAAGACCGAGTGGAAGCAATTTACAAGGTAGCATGTATATGCCTGTACTGTACTGTATGCAATATTTTATGAGGGAACACTATACACCAGGTGTTATGAAGTAGTGAGGAGCTGCTGTGAATGACTTTTAGAATGTCAACATGTTTGCTTATTTGTGATTCTATATATTGTGCATGATATGATGAATTGTATAGTAATATTTATATTAATATCTGTTACTTTCTTTTACTATATTATTCACCTTGTTTTCTCCAGGCTAGTGCCTCCCTGCTCCATTAAAGTGAAAAATCGGGTAATGTTGGTGTTTGTATGTATGAATGTGTATCTGTGAGAGTATGGAAGTTCACATGGCTTAAAGTGCAAGGGTTGTACACAACGGGAGCACAACCCTTGCACTTGATCCTTGCTGTGAGTGTGGCAGGCCCTGGAGAGGATTGTTTCTTCAGAGCTCTGCTTTCCGGCTCCATTTCGACTCTTCCTAGTGGTTCATTTCCTGAACTGCAGAGGTTCGCCTACTGGTCCTACCCACTTTGGGCTGGATTCTGTGTTGTTCTGCTTCCAGATTCTCAGGGTTTAGTTCCCTACTCAATTCATATGTAGGGCATGTTATCATGGATGGGTTATCTCATTTCCATCCTATTTTCGTGAAGTGGATAACTGCCGATGCATCCTTCTGTTGCGAAACGTTTAGTCATATCGCTGTGGACTGCTTCGCATCCACTTGGAACTGCCATCTCCCCCTACTATGTGGCTCCATTTTTTGATTGCGAGAAACAAAAGATGGCTGCCTTTCATATAGATTGGTCATGGTTGGAGTTCATATACTGTACCTCTTTTTCCCAATTCAGTTGTTCCTCATGGTGTTGCCCCAGACAGTAGTCATACTCAGGGAGTGTGATTCTTCCATGGTGGCAGGCTCAGCCATGGTTTCCCCATTTTTTTTGGGGCCTGGTATCAAAACCAATTTTTTCTGCAGCTCCACATCATCATCAGATCAACCTAGCACTGTACCTCACTGGTTTGGCCTTCTAGTCTGCTCTACACCCCTGGAATTTCTGATGTGGGGTCTATTGCCATTTGTATGGTGAATGAGTTATCTTGAGGTTATCTTGAGATGACTTCGGGGCTTTAGTGTCCCCGCGGCCCGGTCCTCGACCAGGAAGCAGCCCGTGACAGCTGACTTAACACCCAGGTACCTATTTTACTGCTAGGTAACAGGGGCATAGGGTGAAAGAAACTCTGCCCATTGTTTCTCGCCGGCGCCCAGGATCGAACCCGGGACCACAGGATCACAAGTCCAGCGTGCTGTCCGCTCGGCCGACCAGCTCCCTCAGTAGCTGAGGGAGCTAGTTTATTGGTGTCTCACCTGTATCTCTCTTCATGGTAGCAATATGAAGTTGCCTGGCATTCGTTATGCCTGTGTCTCATCTTTCCTTGGTGTCAGTCCAGGTCTCTTAGGTCTGTGGTCTCTTCATCTTAGTAGCTTTTGTCTCTCCTCCTCTCTGCTAAGTTCCCTGTTCTGTTTCTCTGTAGTTAAAACTTCAGAAAGCCACCAAGGGGAATCCTTCCAGAAAACTAGCATTGAACGTAGTGATCCACCTATTTCTGGTAGAACCCCGGTCGCTTCCCGACTCACTCACTCTCTACCAGGTTCGTCGATTCGTTGTCCTTCAGCTTCAGGCTGACCACTGGAGCCAGCTGTGGGCCAAGGGCTCTGGGTTGACTGTGTGACTATCAATACTAATGGGTTCGAGCTAGTTTTGAGTAAAACAACTGGTTTAAACTGAATCATTTGCAGAGTTGATTGGCCATTTTGATAAAATTTTCAGTGAGCCTTACAGTTGTCTGTAAAGCTTTGCTAACTTTTTGGATGCTTTCCAGTGAGGGTGATTATAGCCACCTGCTCTTTGTGCCTCTTAAGATTGGCCAGGTTCAGACTGGCAGGCCAAGCAGAACTTTTGCTACTGATTGGACCCAGTAGGGGAAGCCATCTCAGTGAGATAGAGCCCCAGTGGCTTCCTGAAACTACCAGAAAGAGGCATTTCATTACATTCATGCTGATTTTGTCCTAGAGGCATGTGATGTTAGCACATTTCTTGTTATAATTAAAGCATTAAAATTTTGATGACATTTTCCTAAACCTGCAACTGTTATGCAGTATTTCACTTTTGAGACATCTGTAGCTTTTTCATCATTTTCTGTAGAGAGCCTTTCCTGCTTCCCGGAGCTATACCAGGCCGATATGTATATATTAGACCATGGCATCAGTCAATTCGATTAGAGTTCTAGCCTACCAAGAACCACGAGCCAGAATCTGGCCCCCCTCAGAGAGGCATGAGGAGCAATGGCCTATAGAAACCCCCCATGTGGTTGGAAGCATTCTATGTTTGCCATCTACCAGGATAGGCATCCAGATAGGTAAGAGCCCCACAAGTCTCCACCTGGTTAAAATTGCTACCGAAAACCGAACTATCAAGCAGAACTCAACAATCTGAAAACAAGTAAACAAGCATGACATCACAACCGCCGCCATGCCGCTGTCTGCGCAGCTCCCCCTCCCTGGGAGGGGGGAGCCCCAGACCCCCTCACACCAGCTATTCAACCTCAGTTCTGAGGCTGACGTGTTGTGTGACGGTCGTTCGACTCTGGCTCCTGTCTTTGACCAGTGCTGTCCCTTTGCAGTCGTGTTCTGCTGTGTGGTGGTGTGTGAGCCAGGAGTAATTCACCGAGTACTGGGGCTGCATGCCTCTAAGGCCACCTTCTCTAGGTGTCCTGTAAGTACTGCCCATGTGGTTTGGTGTTGCCTTCCACAAGTCATTTGGGAACTACCTCCGTATGGATCTTTTGCTGCTTGGTGATTGCTCGCCCTTAAGGTCAGCTGAGGTTTTCATTTCCGCTGTTTGACCTTGGGTAGGAGGTAGTATTGTCGCTGGTAGGGGCGCAAGGTACTGTGTAGCTTGTCACCTATTACACAGCGGCCGGTTCTGTTCCTCCTGGAGACGTAGTACATTTGTGGGGCTTCTATTTTTGTTTGTTGCCTGGTGGGGGGGGGGGGTCTGCCCCATGGTTATTGTCCACCCTCTGTTACTCTGGTGGTCCCCTGCTAGGTCCCCGTGATTGTAGACGTCACAGGGGTTCAGCTTTTAGTAGATCTCTTGGTAGTTGAGCCAACCAATTAGCAGTACCTTGCCTGGGCTTCCCTTAGCAGTCAGCCTAAGGACTTTGGAAAACCCCATTTGTGCTCATTGGTCCAATGGATGCATCCTCTGGGTCCCATCTCGCCTTGTGCGAGTTAGAAGGTTGCTCTGTCCCCTTGTCTCAGGGTGACATTCACCAGTTTTGCCTTCGTTATGCTGCCTGTTGAGTCGGTGACACCTTCGACCCAGAGTCCTGCGAGTGGTGTTCCTTGCTGGTTCTCCAATTCACCCAGTCCACTGATATTGATACTAGAGGCATGCACGGTTTCGGTTGCTGTCTTTTAGTTTGGCCACCTTTCTGGTTGCCCCGCAGCTGTCCTGCTTTGGTTATAGGGACCTGGACTTGTGGGTGTTAGTCGTTTCGACTTTGGTTTCGTCCCCCTTGTTCTTTCCCTGCTGTGGTTTGTCCTGCCCATCCTTTCCCCACTGCCGGCTCCTAAACGTCTGAAGGTTTCAGAGTTGTGCAGGGTATAGATGGCAGCGAGAGACTGATGGTCTTTCCGGTTCGGCAACGGAGGCATTTGAGCCTGCTCCTCCAGCCGGGGCTTTGGGGTCTGACCAGCGACCTTCTTCCCCCCCCCCCCCACCCACCCTTTCTCATCTTTTCCGGTTGACTTTGCCTTTTCTTTTGGGGCCTACTATTTGAAGGACGGCTCTGCCCCGGGTCCTGGTGTGGAGGATCCTGGTGCTGGGGAGGAGTTAACTTGGGGTGCTTGAGCCCTGTTTGACTCTGCTTGGGTGTTGGTACCCTTGGTGCAGGGCTTATTGCAGGGGAAGGGGTTTTCTTACCCGCCTTCCCTGTACGAATTTGATATGGGTTCAGCTACTCCCCGAGTTCGGTTCCGGGTTTCCTTGGGTTCTGCAGTCCCTTTCTTCCAGAGGTTTTCGGCTTCCCGTATCCTGCCTAAGGAGGTTTGGGAGACCATCGCGGCATACCTCCTGCGTGATCCGGATTTTGCCTCGATAATGGATCATTCCTCGTTCGAGCTCAGTTCTGCTTTTCCTTGTTAGGTGCGTTATGACGTCCCGGAGTCATCCTGGCTAGCAGACTGCCCTTTCTTTTCATTGGGGGGCTTGGGCATTCGTTCTGTCGGACCTCCATGCTTAAGTGGCGGGAAACTGTTGTTCAGGTTTACCTGAGGGGGGGGGGGGGCGAGTTGTATTTTGCTTTTTGTAGGTTTTGTAATGTTGTGTGCTGTGCATCCATCCACTGTATTACTGTATTTCATTGGCATATCAAAAGATTTGCTTACATTTTAATTTTGTAATAAAGGTTGTCTTATTAATAAGTACAGTACTGTATAACTTAATATACAAAGTTATAAATTACTCCATTTGTTTTCTTGTATGGAATACATCACATGTTTGATAACTTCTTGTTGGCTATTACCTTATGCCATTTGATTATTTTCTAGGCTGCAACGAACTAACAAAGAAGGGACAGTTAGTAGTGGGTTACGCTACAGTCCTGTACATGCTGATCACTCCGTCCTTGCACCAACTCCCGTTCACCCAAGACACCATGCCCTCCAACATGCAAATGGTGAGCAGCTTATTTTATCTATCATACATTTGGTATATGAAAATAGCAATGTTAATTTCTCATATACTGTACAGTACTAATAAAATTTTAGCCATCTTTTTGTACTTTTAATTAATTACAGTATGTTTAATGGTATGGCTCATGAATTTTTTGTTTGATGCCATAAATAATGTGAAGTACCACCCTTGCCTACTGGAAGCCAGGACAAGAATCTAACTTCCTTTACGAGGCAAGAGGAACTCATGAATCGGATCAGTTTAAAGTAGAAGCAAAAATTCACCAGAAATGCAGAAATGCAGGTGTCTTCTGGCAAGGTGCCCATTGTGAAGGAGCCTTCACAGTAATCAAGCAAAGCAATTTTCTGGTGGGGCCCTCGGTAGCTCAGTCCCTGCTTCCTATCCCTTCTTCCTCGTGGAGTACAAGGATTTAGTTTGGATGGCTTGTGAGAGGGAAGGCTGGCTAAGACCCCAGGGGACTTTGGGTGTTAGTCCCCTATAATGTTCCTGACTACCTGGTGGCAGTCGGGAACATTATAGTTAGGGTGTATACACTGCAATGACAATTGTTTGCCTCATTGCATATGAGTATCTAATTAGAGCAGTTATCTATTTTGTTGTGTCTATGCTTATTCTTGGATGACTCCTTGGTGTTTGCTACCTGGCAGTAAGCGCCTTTCAATTCAATCCACAACAGGACCTTGCAAGTCATTTTAAACCTACTGGGACCAAAGGCCAAAACCTGGACCTCCTCTAAAGAGGTGCAATGAGCAAGGAATTCTGGGTCACCCTAACCAAAAGGCCACCAGGAAGGTGGGCAATCTGAAACAAACAGCAAAGAAAATGGCGTATAGAAAATGAGACGGCAAAGCCCCCAAATAAATGAATCGCCCGACCATGAAACAGTTCTCATGTTAATTCCACCTGCACACCATCAGGGAAATGTGCAACTTCCTCCTCAAATCCCAAGTATGAACCTCAGTCATTATGCTCCTGTACCCACCCAACCACTCTTCGGGTCCTTTTTTTTTTTTTCTTCAGACGAGTGTTGGTCATCGTGGACACCTTGTCCTGTGGGGGCCATTTGCCTTTTTATTATTTCTATTTCTTAGTGTTTCTTCATGATGCATGTATATATATTTTTTTATGCCACTTCTTATTATGTGAAATAATTATATGTTCATTTATCTTGAGGTTATATCTTTATTTCGGGGCTTAGCGTCCCCGCGGCCCAGTCCTTGACCAGGCCTCCATTTTGTTACACACCCCGAGGAAGCAGCCCATAGCAGCTGTCTAACTCCCAGGTACCTATTTACTGGTAGGTAACAGGAGCATCAGGGTGAAACATTCTGCCCATTTTTCTCCTCCTCCACCGGGGATCGAACCCGAAACCTCGGGACTACGAATCCGAAGCGCTGTCCACCCAGCTGTCAGGCGCCCGCAGGCAGCGTAGGCTGTCCACCCGTCAGTCAGACCTAGGACTGTATTTGCCCAAAATTTCTAGGAGTTTTTGGACTTTTGCTTCATCCTGTCTGCAGTTGTTTGCAACATCAATAGGCAATAGCTAACAACTTCATGAATGTCAGTTCAGACTTAGCTAAATGAGAGCAATACATTCAGTATCAGGGTGCACATTATTGAGCAAAGGTCCTGTGGAGGGTGTTCCTTACCTACAGACTTACCCACTTCAGAATCACTGTGGTCATAGGAGTCACTTCAATGTTAGGCAGGCTCTCTAAAGGATCTCCAGTTGGATTCTCATCATCAGTAATTTATTCAAGTAGGGCAAAGTTACCACTATATTAATATAGTGGTAACTTTGAACTTTCTCTGTGCTGAGGGCACTTCATGAGTGGCAGTATTCAAGAAAGCTTTCTGTAAACAGTTTTAAAGTAAAGTTTATTGACAAAACTTGAGTGTAATACACAGGGAGCTTGTGTCACTATGATTAGTGTCATCAAAGCTAATATTGCATCACACACACACACTGTTATACCTCACTGACCAATCACATGGTTCTTCATGGACAGACCTAGACCTGTCTTAACACCACCTTCCACCTTTAGACAACCAATCAGAAATATCGCTTTCCTATCACTAGCTGGTTACAAGGAAAAAAGTTCCTTCCAGATACTCTGAAAACATCAAATGGCATGCACAATTTACAACAGTAATGATCTGTCAAGATAATCAACATAGCATGTAAATATACTAAATGTGTTGCATGTGTAACACACACATTCGCTCTGTTAGTGAAACAATCATGATACCACACAGATAATTACTTGTTCATCGTTAGTCTGTCTGTAAAACTCGGCCTTCACTTAACACTTCTCTAACCCTGTCCATGGAGGACAGAAGAAAATGTATATATGCTGGTTAGCATTGTAAATGTGTGGCCACGTCTGTGGTAGGAAGGGGGGAAAAAAAAAAAACTTGTTGTGTATGGTTAATGAGGTGAGTAAATCACAGGCTGATCAGTGAGAAGACACACTAAAACTGATTATTGGTTTAGTATCTTCAGTAATGCTAGCCTCACACAAACAAACACGCACACAACTTCTAAATTACGTGGAAAGGAATTAAAGTATGTACTCTAATAAAGAAAGACCTAGGAGTGGTTTTGGATAGTAAACTGTCGCTGGAGGAACATAAAGAACATTGTGTGAGGAACGTATGCGTTACTTTCCAACTCGAGACTTGCTTTTAATTACAGTACATGGATGGTGAAATGCTAAAGAAACATCTTTTGCGAGACCAAAATTGGAATATGCAACAGTTGTGCTTCTTGAGATATGGGCACAATACATCATTAAACTGGAAAAGGTGCAAAGACATGCTACAAAATGGCTTCCGGAACTGAAAACCAAAAAACAAAAAAACAAAAAAGCTAGAAGAAAGACGATGTGATCACTACTTACAAAATAATAACAGGAATTGACCAGATTAACAAAGGCATTCCAGAAACCAGCAACTTCAAGAGCACGAGAACACAGATTCAAGCTAAGGAAACAATGGTGCTAAAAAAATATTAGAAAGTTTTCTTTTACAATCTGCTATCTGCTGGCATAGCCAGACATTGTATATTACCTCACACACTATATCTGAACTGCAAATGCGACCCACAGCCGAGTGGGCAGTGCTCAGGATTTGTAGTCCTGAGGTTCCGGGTTCGATCCCCAGTTGAGGCGGAAACAAATGGACAATTTATTTCACCCTGATGCTCTGTTCACCCAGCAGTAAATAGGTACCTGGGTGTTAGACAGCTGCTACGGGCTATTCTGGGGGTGTGTAACTAAAAGGAGGCCTGGTCCTTGACCAGGCCTCCTGCCGTGCCTTAAAATCGCCTCACGATATGGGGCAACAGTATATGGCAGGAGATGCCAATCGAGAAGAAAAGCCAAAAAAGGAGAGCACCACATATTCAGAAACCTAAGAACAACTATGAAAAGAAAGGAGAAGTGAAAGGCGCATCATGAAATCCCAGTATGTCACTGAAAAGAGGAACACAGATAGGAAACCAAGAAGCCATCTGCTCACCATAGAGGTGGCAATAAGATGAGTCAAAACACCAGATGCGAAGAGTAGAGGAAAAGGTTGAATGAGTGTGGTTCAACTGACCCACTGGGCTGCCCTCTGAAGAGAGGTTGAGCCATGGAAAAAAAACTGGGTTCAGCACTCAGCAAGCAGTGCCTGAAACCAAGGCTGAGCTGGCCACCAAGGAGCCAGAAGGATCACCCTTCCCTAGGACGACTCCAACCTGACTTGGAAGCAGAGCAACAGCCAAACTGGGGGGAAGAGGTACCAGGATCCCCATTTCAACCATTCCAGCTGAAAGGCATCCACCTATGGTCTCACAATTGGGGAACAGAGCTGCATATAAGGGAAGGCTTCAAAACCATGCTGACATGAAGAGGTCCATGTCCAGGTTCCCAAACATCTCTCGGTCACAGAAATGAGGAAGCATTGAACGTCCACTTCGTGGTAGTGAAAATGAAATGGGACAGACCATCTGCGAGGTTGTCGGACACTACCTGGACATGAAACACACACAGCCAAATCCTGAGAACCCAGCAGAAGAGCTACAGGAGGCATTCAGCTCAAAGAGGCAGGGACCAAAGTGAACCTCCCCTCTTCCCTGGTTGACAATGAACCAGGGGGTACAGGCGGTTCCACCTACACCCAACTGCCTCCAGTAACAAGAATGAGGGCCTCAAGGACATAAGAAGTTCAAAAGAGGCCGACAGGCCACAGTCATTGTGACATGTTAATGCAATCTGTTGACTGCACCTGAGCTTATTTTCTGTTCCCTAGTGGAAGGCTGTGGTCTTACTGTAATAGATGTAGATTCCTTCGTACTAAATGATTTCCTTTCCTCAGAAGTGATGTGAAAGATACGTTACACGGTAGAAGGCAGTCCACCAGGAGAAGCCAGCAAGAGCAGTCCTAAACACAAGACTTGTGTTGGTTGAAACAAGAAGGGCCTGGCTGTTGAAGACAGTGAAATGTCTGTGGTAGCCAAGGAGCTATTTCTGTTGGAACAACATATCCTAGTGTGGCCTAGTTGTGTTCGTAGATGGAATGAACGTCCATCTGTCCTCTAGGTCAAGGCTAGTTTGCAGTTGAGCCTCGAGGGGGAAGCCAGCCAGCATGTTGCTGGTGTTAGTGTTTAGACACAGTGAGGATACTATGGAGGACTGGCCCGTGAATTATTGGAGAAGTGGACTCGCCGTAGTGAGTACCTCAGAAGTAGAGCACTTTGGGAAGGAGCCCCAAGTATTATGTTAGGACGACTCCGTGATAGAAGATCAGAGGTTTTTGTGGTGTGGAAGTGACACATTGGGTGTTATCAGTGGTGTGGTGTATATATCTTTGTGTATGTGTCTTGTAATAGTGGCTTTAGGCATTGTATGTACTAGCTATACCTATAAGTTAAACAATCCTTGTAAATATTTATTGTATGTATGTACCTTACCTAAATAAAATTGTATTGTTGTATTGTAAATAATTACCTATACATAATATTTAGGTACATGTGGTGATGGTTTTTGTCTAGTGTTGTTTAACCCCTTTCCCCCATTTGGGTGTCTATTACTGCTCAATTCTTGATAGTTTCACCCTGACTTGGGGTTGGATATGTGAAGATATAACAGCCATCAATGAGAGGAACCTGTGTCACCACAATCACAGGAAAGAGGTGTGGAGGAAACGGAAACACAGGAGAGCTAAGGCCCACGTCAAATCCTACGAACATGCTCCAAGATGGTATAGCTTGAGAAGCACAGCCGAACCCATCACAGCAGAGGTCAAGATCCCTGAACGGAAGAGAGATGACCCGGTATGCACTACATCAGCTTTTGAACTGGAGCCAAGATGCCAGATGGCAATGAGCTACTTAACCCCCAACTAGTTTCAAGTGACTATGATCATTTGTTTACATAGTTGCGGAAGTTCTTTTAGAGGTTCTTGAGGGTATGGTCACCATTGAAGCCAGCAGTTGTTTATTTTCATTCACTGACTTCCTGGTTGCCTTCCTCCCCTGGGCGCCTGACAGCTGGGTGGACAGCGCTTCGGATTCATAGTCCTGAGGTTCCGGGTTCGATCCCCGGTGGAGGCGGAGACAAATGGGCAAAATGTTTCTTTCACCTGATGCCCCTGTTACCTAGCAGTAAATAGGTACCTGGGAGTTAGACAGCTGCTACAGGCTGCTTCCTGGGGGTGTGTAACAAAAAGGAGGCCTGGTTGAGGACCGGGCCGTGGAGATGCTAAGCCCTGAAATCAAGATAACCTCAAGATTCCTCAGTGGTGGCATAAATAAATAAATATCCCTGCTCCTTTGGGAGGGGGCTAGGTTCTGATGTTGGTTATATAACTCCACAGCTGATGCTACCTAGTAGATGGTGTCCTATTACTGTCATAGCTTCTATGAACCACAAGGGGGCTCTCCTCAGAAAACCAGTAAAGAGACAAGTCAGTGACAATGAAATACAGTGAATCAGTGTAAATATATTATGGCAACTCCCACTGCCTACCTAGCCAAGATACCTCCACAGAATGTCTTCCATCTGCAACATGAATTAGTGAAGTCATTGTGATTTTCCTCTCTCTACTACAGACAAAATAAGTTTTTTTTCTTTTTTTATATATATATAGTTTTTCCATGATCAGAAAATTATTTTAACTAATTCCAAAAATTTATTTTTCTAAACTTTTTGGGCACACCATTGAGTTGTCACATGAAACATGTGTGCAGTGTCAAGGGTTAAATGTAAAGAACATAAGAACAAAGGTAACTGCAGAAGGCCTATTGGCCCATACGAGGCAGCTCCTATTCTATAACCACCCAATCCCACTCATATACTTGTCCAACCCGCGCTTGAAACAATCGAGGGACACCACCACCACCACGTTACGCGGCAATTGGTTCCACAAATCAACAACAACCAAATCAAATGGCTGATGGTGTCTTGTTTTTGCCCCATCCCAATGGAGTGGACCATCATCGACATAACCTTCCATCAGCTTTGCATAGCATTTAGTTACTGTTACCCTAAGGTTGACCTTTTGACTTCAGCACCGAACATGCGGCCTACACTTTATGTGGCCCTATTTTTCAATTGCGAGGCTCACATAGTAGATGCCTTTTGGCTGGACTGGAGTTGGTGGGAGTTTCTTTGTCTCGTTCCTCTGGTTCGGCTATTGCTCCAGGTTCTGTTCAAGATGGAATCGTTTGCTGATAAGGTTCTTCTGTTTGCTTCCTTTTGGATGATCCAGCCAAGGTTTCTAGTTCATTGGTCCCATTGCTGTGCACCATTGTCCATGGCTCCACTTCCTTCTCCTGATTGGCCCAGAGATGTTTGAGGTTCTCCAATGATCTACCCGTTTAGAGCTCTTGACACTTTCTGCTCTCTGTACAGTTTACAGATGGCCAATCTTTTGGTGTCTTGCAGATTTCATCACGGTGACAGTACAAGATATCTTTATGCTCTATGTTTTTCTCTCTCCGTTGTTTGTCCTCCATTTCTTTACCTATGGTCCTCTCATTTTTGTCTTCGTGTTTGTGGACAGGGTTCTCATATCAAATACTGTTGCCGTGTATAGATCGGCTTTGGTGAAGCAACTGCTGTTGGCATCTGCTGTCAACATATTGTCGGAACCGTTTCTTACAAGTTGTTTTTGACATTTTGCACCTCCAGCCTGCTCATACTACTCGTAGGCCATCATGATCTTTGTTCAGGGCTTTAGTTTCTCTTTCCACTCAGTTTTCTTTTGTCCCTTTGTTCCAGGATTGTTTCTTCAAGGCCATGTTTTTGTTAGCCCGTGTTTCCAGTATTCGAGCTGGGAAGCTTCACGCTTTCCTCCAGAAAATGGGGTTTTGCTATTTTGGTCCTAAAGGTTTTCTTCTTTGCTTACAGATCTCTTCCTTTGTGGCTTGGAATGAGATGGCTGGTTTCCAGAGGATTCCTTTGGCAATTGATGCTTGTCTGCTTAGCTAGGAGTGCATCATTTATGCCTGTTGGCAATCTATTGTCATTAGTGGTGCACAGGACACACTGTTTGGTCCAGGGTGGGCTTCTGTGGCTTTGGAGTGTTAACTCATTGCTAATGCCAACTTTCCTGGGGGTTACTTTCTGCAGCACTCCTCCACCCCTGGTGAATATTTCCTTTTATATTTGCCTTGGGACATAGCAAAGTCATCATAGAAGCCCTCTCAGAAAACAAGTATTGATAAATGAAATGCCTCTGATTTTGATGGCTTTTTGATGGCTTTTGATAAAAAAGGGAAGTTGGTAATCCTTTTGAAAGAAGAAAATCCTTGGGGTTCCAAGGATCGGTGGATCCTTGGAACCCTCCCTTGCCCATGCATGGGCTTTGGTTTTCCATTTTTCTGCCCATATGACTTAGGGTCCAAAGTTGATGGATTGAGGATTATTGTGCGCAGTCACCTGGTGGGAACCAAGTGGTTTGTGAATCTCGAGGCTTCTTTGTCCCATTTTGTATGTTTGATTTATCTTGCTGTTTGCTTTGGTTCACCCACCTTTCTCGTGGCCTTTTCTTGGCTAGGATAATATCTTCAATTCCCCTGCTCATTGCACTTCATTAGAGGAAGCAAGGTTTTGGTCTTAGGTCCTCAGTAGGCAAATACATGACTTATAAGGGCCTAGCATGGATTTAATTGGATGAAACTTGCCAGGTATCAAGTACCAAGGACCCACTGGAAAGAGGCATTTCATTACATTCAATGCTAATTTTGTTAATATATAAATTTATATAAATTATCTGATAGAAATTCTGAGTAAATGGTCCAGCACAGCTTCACTGAGTATTTAATTCATGTCATTCAATTTCTTTTTATTTCATGTTAACAGGTGGGTCCCGTTCCATCCCGATACCACAACTGCCAAAACCACTGCTTCCTCCTCGGTTGCGCAGCTCTGTGGAGGGTCTTAACCAGGAAATTGAACGCCTCGTCTTACGCCCGTCCCACATACCTGGGGATGACGTAGATGATGTGGTATGTCAATATTTCAAGCATAATTATGTTAAATGTTGTATAAAGATTAAATAATAAAACAATCTTTCTAGCTTATCTGAGTAATTTTAGTTTAGAATGCCATATGTATTTCAGGCAGGATTATTTTCGGCCAGAATTACCAAACTTAGAAAAGTACGTGAAATTAGCACATAATTAACACTGCCAGAATTGGACTGTGTCCATCTTTATCAGCTGCCATTATAAGTAAGCACTACACATCAATTAAGTTAGAAGTAAATTGCAGTGTCTAGACTTGTCTTGAGGTTATCTTGAGATGATTTCGGGGCTTTTTTAGTGTCCCCGCGATACATGGTTAATGCTGCAACAGCTTTGTGAAAAACACTACTGGAGAAGTATGTGGCAAGCAGAAGCTTTCTCTGTTGGTTACATGTACCGGTTGACAAGCCTCTAACTCTACATGCAATTAATCTACATGGTTAATGCTAGTAACTCTTTGCCACCACGACTACCTTTGTGACCTACCTTTCTAATCCATCAGGATCTTAGACTCCTAACAAACCCAGGAACAACTCCAGTTATCCTAAACATGCCCCCAGGGACTGAAGGTGTACACACACTTCTCTAAGATCTGGGGTACTTGCCTGAGAATCCAGAGCTCATACAAAGTAGCCAAGGCACTGATTTTATTTATATTTATTTATATATACAAGAGTTCTTACATTCTTGTAAAGCCACTTGCATGCATTGCATTTCGGGCAGGTCCTTAATCCTAATTTTCCCTGGAATACGACCTACCAAATCGTTCAACAATTTGGTACCCATTCATTGCTGGGTGAACAGAGGCCTACAGTTAAAGATTGGCACCCTGGCCAAGATACAAACCCAGGCTAAAGAGCTTGCGAAGCGCTGAGCGAGCGTATTACCAATGCAGGCGATGAGTCACAATAACGTGGCTAAATTATGTTGACCAGACTACACACTAGAAGGTGAAGGGACGACGATGTTTCGGTCCGTCCTGGACCTGGATCAATCCACTTCAGAATGGTCCAGGACAGACCGAAACGTCATTGTCCCTTCACCTTCTAGTGTGTGGTCTTACCACTGCGCCTCCAAGACTAATGAAATATTAAAAGACGAGGGAGGGATTGCAACTTAACCACCAGAGGCAGGGTGGGGGAGTAAACAACCCTTTGATGTACAAGCTAAAACTTCATGCTGACATGCACTTGATGGGAAACCCACAAACACAAGAAACATTGCAAAAGTTGAATCCCCTGCATTGGTCAACATCTTGTTAATGATAATCGGCCAATTCTTCAGCCACAGGCCTTGTTAGGTAACCATGTACCGAGATATTATCCGGTACATTAAACAAAGTGCCGCTTCCAAGGGTATTCCTAAGATAATGCTAGTGGAGAACCTTTGTCAACAGTGCCATGAAAGGCCTCACTGAAACTAAAGCTGACAAAGCGAGATAGTGTTTAAGGCCACGCACATGAAAGTAAAAAGCATATACTGTAATCAATGTGCAAGCCATGAGTTCTAAGCCAAAAAATTTTGCATTGTGGTGAAATTTTATGGAATTAAATATTCATGTGGTATTTAAAGACCAATACCCAGCCAAGAGTTATGAGTGGGGACTTTATGGGTCTGGTTTTGGGTAGGAGGAGGTAGCATGATCACTTGCTCGGGAGTTGTCAAAACTATACTGTGTTAGTTCAGCACTTATTACAAAACATTTCCTGAAAGAAGTTTGAGTATTTTGTAACTTTCATTGAGTTCGACTTCCTCTACTAGGTTGATCTAATTCCAATGAGGTTCCTTGCAAAGGGCAAGGTAAGTTTAGTGCCCTTGTCTCTGGTTGGCAGTGAATCCATGGATACATGTGTACATTTTTTTTTTAATTTTGCCCCGATGGGATAGTTTATAGGGCAGTGTCAGTCATCCTGTGAGTAAACATACTGCCATAGCAGCATGTATAATAACCCCCCAATAGGAAGAAACCCACTGGGTTGTTCATCTTGTCACTTGTACCCAACACAGCAGGAACTTGCTTAACTGTCAGGTGACCAGTTTATCAAACAAGAAGGTCCATTAACATTTACCAACCCTAAACTTGCAGTATCTTGCTGGTGCAAAGTGGGGAAATCTTTTTGAGAACAGTATCTATAAATGACAATTAGTGTTTTCCTAACTCAGTGTGATTTATTATTATTCTACACACACTAATAATGTTTCTTAGATTGGTATAATCTCTCAGTGGTTAAGGTGGTGTCTGTCGCTTTCACCAGATTCTGCAGCTCTGGTGCTTTTTCCATTCCAAATCTCTATGGGTATTTGTATCCAAGACCAATTCTCTTCCCTGGCCACCTCCTTTTTGTCCATAATGATTAGGATTTTATTTATTTCAGCCATTATTTAAAAAATCCAATATCATATTTATGTTTTTTGGTGGTGGAATGGATTATTTTTATTTCCAATGTTAAATGGGGAAATTCGTTTTGAAAGACTAACATTTTAGTCTTTCAAAATGAACGAAAGAAAGAACGGATTAAATTCATTATTCGAGGTACCACTGTATTCATTTTCCCCTTTTCTGACTAGCTGGTCTGTACACTGGGAGATAATGTGTAATCAAATGGCTCCTTATCCCCTAGTGTTTTTTTTTTTTTTTGTGAAGTACAGTTGTCTCTACCTGTATTCCTCCTAGTAGGTTTAATTTAAATAAAATTTGAACTGTTGATTCTTAATCTGTAATTTTGGTGAGGGCAGTCTCAGAGGGAATGCAGAGCAGGGAGGGAACCCTCTACTCTTCTATATAACCAGAAGAAATTTGTATGGCTTTTTAACCCTTTGTTACAGCAATTACTACTGCTGAAGATTGTTACCAAAGTATTTTCTAATCTGTATATTCCATGTGCACACTACTTCCTTCCCTCCCTCCCTCCCTCCCGCCTGCCTGCCTAAGTCAACAACTGAAGATGGAAGATATTAAATTAATTTAGGGGCTTCTTTACTATAAATTAGCTTCTCACTAAAAATATTAAGAGGGAAAATATTTACAAGAAAACAAGGCAAATATTTGGTCTAGTTGATGGACAAGACAATAATTTCAGGTTAGCGCTGGTAATGAAATTGGTTGTGTAAATTTGCGTATATCATAGAATAATTTGGCAGACTGACTTGCAGCATCACAAAATAACTTCAGGATATGCAAAAATACTGCTTATGTTTATCGTTTTGCAATCAAGTCAAGCCAAGGCTGGCCTCGGGCCAGGCTTGGGGAGTAGAAGAACTCCCAGAACCCCATCAAGTAGGTATCAAGCAGGTATTAAGTCTATCTAAATTATATGCTAACAAAAATAAATGAAGTGGGATTACCAAATTAAAAAAATGCAAGTATTCAGATAGCAGATGGTACAATATTTGTGTCGTATTGTGTTTCCATGGCTGCTGAGGACAGAATATTTAATACATCATAACTAACATATTATATTTTCAGTGGGGTGAAATTGCACGTGATGGCCGGAGAGCACCTATTGCCGATTACCTGCGGTTCACAAGAAGTATCGATACTCAGACACCCGCCCGAGGGTCAACAATATCTGCAACCAGTTCTAACCACACGTCACCATCCCTCTCCCCGCCAACTTCTCCGCCACCTTGCCAGGATGCTTCCATGCCAACTTCAACTCCAAGCCCAACTAGTGCTCCAACACTGGCCACTTCCCCACACATAAACAAGTTTTTAGCTCGGGAGCCACCTGATGGCTGTGAGAGAGTGGCTCTCAAGCAGCATGAAGACAGGTAATTGAGTAAACATTATAGTGTAAATTCACTTGAACGAACTGTATGGGATGAGCCCGATTCATTTCAAAAGGGATTTCATTTGTCCTAGCAAACCTTAGGAAAAATCTTCCCCTACCCTCCAAGGAAAAAAAAAATGTTTTGAGAGGACCTACATCCACTATAATTCATTTATAAGTATGTGACTTACCTTTCCAAGAGTAGTGTAGTCAGATCTCTTGTCTAAATGTGCTTTAGGGTTAATAAGTGCAAATTTATCATAATACATCTTTCACCAACACTATCATACAAAACTGATTATGTATTCATTTTAACCATGACACATAATAAAGCAATTATTGGCAAACAATTCCATATCAAAATTGCAACTACCAGTACATGACAATTACTTGTGGCTGCACACAGTACGTAACAATCAGGGATTTATACGCAAACTTGGCCAGTGTCGATATAAAAATGCACAAAAAATTCCTTTATTCCTTCATTTTGACCACGGCGTTTAATAAACAATTAGGTGTCAAAATTAAATATACTATATATGAAAATTATTTAAACCAAAAATGCAAAAATGATTAAGAGCTTTCTCACTGTGGTGAGGAAGGGGATCGACTTCATCCTCCCCTCATGGAGGAGGCGAGAGCCATACCCTCCACGTTCACCAATCAGCCAATGCACTCTTGGCTTCATCACACTGCCAGCTTATACACATTTGTGTTAAACTTTTGTCCAATGGAAATGGATTTCCAATTTAAATTTTTTCTTTCCTCAACAATATGATTGCTGCAATAAAGCATTTTGTTAAAAAAAATAAAAAAAAATCATTGTGCAGATAATTATTGAATTAAAGAAATCTTTTCATTAAGCCAACCCAAAAGCACTGGTATTCCAAACACATGTAGTGACCCTTGGCTTAAACATTTTATGTATATTTTTTTATACAAAGTCATTTATGTTGGTTATTTTTTGTATATTTTTGAATTGTTGTATGGCAATTTGTATAATTTTTGTATTTAATGTTAAATTTTTTTAGGCATTTTATTAATATTTGAACTTTGCACCAAAATTCCTTTGGGCAAGGATGAATCATAACATATGGTGAATAGATTAACTTCTGGTGTTCTGTGTATATTTGTTTAAATATTAGTACAGCAATGATACAAAGCCACTTATTCAGAAATGATGAATACGTCCCTTTGGTAGGCTGCCTGATCTTGGGCCGGGTGGACTCTTTAGGCCAGTAGTTGCTGGGTTGGCTGCCTAGAGGTGCACACAAGATGGTATTATTACACTGGCTGGGTCATTAGTAGTAGGCATCCATCAGTCTCGGGATACTATGGTGCTGCGCTCTGGTTGTCTAGTTGGAGTTAGGGGCCTCGTAGCCTGGTGGATAGCGCGCAGGACTCTTAATTCTGTGGTGCGGGTTCGATTCCCGCACGAGGCAGAAACAAATGGGCAAAGTTTCTTTCACCCTGAATGCCGCTGTTACCTAGCAGTAAATAGGTACCTGGGAGTTAGTCTGCTGTCACGGGCTGCTTCCTGGGGGTGGAGGCCTGGTCGAGGACCGGACCGCGGGGACACTAAAAGCCCCGAAATCATCTCAAGATAACCTCAAGATAAGAGTAGCCTCTCCAGGATGCAAAGCTAGGGTAGGGAGAAGCTGGGTCACAGCTTGTCTATGTCTCAAGCATATCATACAGTCTTGTCAACATCATTCTGCAATGTTCTTTCAAAACACCAGGAATATCTCAGGAAAACCTTCAACTAGCAGAATAAAGAGGAAACCATGTGGTACCAATTGTTTAAAAATAGGAGTTAATTAGAAAGTTTTGAAAGTGGTGTCCCTAAGGCAAAAATCTGTGCTGAACACACATCAACTACGATAGTGATTTTATGAAGAAAATAGGGGGGAGAGAAATATTATAATCAACACGAAAATCACAAGGAGCCAGTGACTTTTCTTTTTACGAGTATGACAAGGTTCTCTTGAGATGATTTCGGGGCTTTAGTGTCCCCGTGGCCCGGTCCTCGACCAGCCCTCCACCCCCAGGAAGCAGCCTGTGACAGCTGACTAACACCCAGGTACCTATTTTACTGCTAGGTAACAGGGGAATAGGGTGAAAGAAACTCTGCCCATTGTTTCTCGCCGGCGCCCGGGATCGAACCTGGGACCACAAGTCCAGTGTGCTGTCCACTTGGCCGACCGGCTCCCCAAGGTAGGTAGGCAAGCCCCAAGGGGTAGGCAAACCTGTTTAATAATTCAAAAAAGCAAACCAACAAAATCACTAGAGAAAAGGGGAGTAAAGAACAAGGAGAGGGATCACGTTTCTGAAAAATTGTATATACTACCATGGATGGAGATAAAAAATACTGGAGCTAAACGATATAACACCGCTGAAGATGCCACATTGTTGCACTATCAAAGACAAAACTAGAAGATATTTTAAATTAGGTCATATTCCTGAGGGGTACTCAATTTGGAGATGGGACAGAAAAATTAGGAAAGGTAGAGGTACAGTATTGCTGTGCTGGTGAATGATTATCTAAATGTAAACATATTACTGATTGCCAACCCACAAGAAGTTTACATAATGGCACTGGAGATTTGTATCTCCAATGCCATTATGTATTTATCATACAGGTTATACGTGCCTCCTATATTTCACATCTGCAAGAAAAATGACAGGTTGAACAACATGAACCTTTCACACTAAAGATGCTATACTGATGATGATACTTTTCAAGATGCTAGTGCTCTCTTGTGTGGAATACTGTTGCACAATGACAGCCCCTTTCAAAGTTGAAGAAATTACCGATCTGGAGAGTGCAGAGATTCTTTACTGCTAGAATCCACTCGGTAAAATATCTAAACTATTGGGACAGACTAAAATGCTTAAATCTGTATTCTCTTGAGTGCTACATAATAACTTAAATGTGGAAAATAGTAGAGGGGCTGGTCCCAAACCGGCACGCAGAAATAACACCACATGAGACCAGAAGGCATGGCAGGATATGCAAAAATAGCTCCACTGAAAAGCAGAGGGTCAATAGGCACAGAGAGAGAACTATCAACATTAACGCCCAAGCCTTTTCAACACTTTCCATACACATTCAGGGCATAATTGGTCAACCTCTCGCAGAGTTCAAAATAGAACTTGACAAGGATAAGATCAACCAGGTATCCTTCAAAGGATACCCGATCAACCAGGCTGTGAGCAACTGCATCAAATAGCCTGGATGATCAAACCAGCAACCAGGAGACCTTATCATAAAACAGACCACAGGAACACTGGTCCCCCAAAATTATCAACAGGTAGACATTCAGTTCCTTTCCCTCTTGGGTAAAAGTGACCATGTCCTTTTGGAAATAAAATATGCGATGCATTATAATATAGAAGAGAATTCTTTATTATAATGCATCTTTTCTTATTTTGGCATCTTCAGTCAAAAGCAAGATTATCTGAAGTGATTCAGCATATTGCTTATCCTCCATGTTTACCGTCTAACACAATTTATGTAAATACAGTGGTACCTCGGAATGCGAGTGTCCCTGTATGCGAGTTTTTCGGAAGACGAGCAGGATTTACTCCAAAAATATGTCTCGGAAGGCGAGGGTTACCTCGGGACACGAGTTTGTTGATACGTGTACAGGCCGACTGGCGCGTGGTGGCATGGCGATCGCGCCTCAGTTTACCAGTGTCTCGTGTCCAGTGACTATCCCACCTGAATTCTTCACAAGGATTTACAGTTTTTTATCGTTTTTTTGGCCATTTGAGCATAAAAGTTGTCATTATATATCTTGCCATGGGTCTCAAGAAAGCCATTGGTAAGGTTCAACCTAAGAAAATAGCTGTGAGTAGAGGCAGTAGAGGATGTCCCTTCTTGATTAAGAAAATGTGTGAAGTATGGGAAGAACTGCAAAGTTTTGTTGAAAAAACTCGCCCAGATAAAGCTGTAGCAAGCCGTTGCATTGACCTTTTAAATGATAATGTGATGTCTTACTACAGACAAGTGTTAAAATGTAGGGAAAAACAAGTGTCATTAGGTAAATTCTTAGTAAAACAAGCAAGTCCTAGTGGTATGCAGGCAAAATGTGCCAGAGTGTACATACCAGTGAAGTCCTCACTGCCTGATGTGATAATGGAAGGGGACTCCCCTTCCAAACAGTAACTCCTCTCTTCCTCCCACCTCCTCACCATCTTCCATACGCCTACAGCATTCAACAGCAAGGTAAGTAATAACTTGAACATAGTTTTGTAGGTTTATTTAGATGAATTAGGTATAAAAATTTAGTTTGATGTGGGGTTTTTGGGGTAGTCAGGAACGGATTAATTCATTTTCCCTTTATTTCTTATGGGGAAATTAGCTTCGGAATGCGAGTTTTCGGAATACGAGGCGTCTCCAGGAACCAATTAAACTCTTAAACTGAGGTATGCCTGTATGTTGCTCTTGCAGCTTGCCTTGCAAATGTGCCTACAGCCAGTATTTGGACCCCTGGGAAGGGTTAGCGATCCAACCGAGTCTTAGCCACTCATTATTTCCCATCCATACTTCGTTTCCTGATAAAATGTGTTTCCTTAGGTTGGGTGACACATCCTTGACTTTTTTCTTCTTTCTTCCCAGTGTCATTTTAGCTTCCATTTAGATTAGATAGTAACAGGGTTACCACATAATAATGATATACAAGTTGTGGAAATATGCTGAGCACCCACTTTACAGTTTTGTTAGGTAATTTGGCGATTGCCAAGCATTTCTTGAGGGAAGGTTCAATGTTGCCTTTTTGTTTCAAGATGGATTTTCTTCAATGTTGGCTTATCATTGATCACTTCCACCCCCTATCAATAGTGATATTAGCACCATTGTTTGTTCCAAAGCTTTCATTCATATTTCAGTATATTTAATAATTTGCTATCCCACTTCATTAACCCTTAAACTGCGCAATACATATATAGACGATGGGAGTAACTTTTCCGAAACCGCACAATACAAATATATACACGATTGAGGGTCTAGCTCACAATTTTAAATGCCCTGCGAGGAATAGGGGCAGCTATAGTCAAGCCGACCTCGTATGTAAATGGATGCCACCTAGAAAAAAAATCATGGGTAACATATCCGGGTGCGAGAGCCTCAGTTCTGAGTGAGTCACCAAGGCTGGCACACACAGCATGATCTCTCAGCACTGCTGTTCAGCTTGTGACCATAGCATCACCTACAAATGTCAATATATATATATGTACATGCTATTATTTAGCAATAATAGTATTACAGAAGACCCCTGACTGTGATAAAACTGACTGGAATTCTGGTAATAGCAGGATTGTGGTGATATTTAGCGCTGTGTTCTATGATGAGAGGAGTAATGCTGAGGGAGGGAGGGGTCATCATCTTCTGACTGTGTGGCCACCTTTTATTGACTGTACTTACCATACCAGCTTAGTGGTTCGCTATGGTCAACACAGATGTAGACACATACATATAACGTATGTGCTCATACGTTATATGTATATTATAATATGTACTCACAACTAGGTGAGTACATATAATGTGTGTATATAGAGTGTAATAACAGCAATACGAGTATGTTGGGAGCCACCATTTTGGCAAGGGAGGTGCGTAGTCTGCATGACATGTCATTTTGTGTACTGGTGGCTACTATAGTCTTTGGGCACCATACCAGGTTATTTGTATAGGTATGGTGAATAAAATATGTAGATACAGTACTTATATATAATGTGTTTATATAGTGTAATAACACCACAAACAGTATTGTTGGAGGAGAAATATTAGTTTATCTGGCATTGAACAGTGAGGGAGGCAGCCACCAGCTGACTGTGTGTAGCTACGTTTCTTATTGCCTGAACTTGCCATACAAGCTTAGCTGTTATGATGAACAAAACATGTAGATACTTATATATGTCTGTATATAGTGAATAAAAGCAAAAACAGTATGGTAGGAGGAGGATGTCGGCGAGTGAGGAGGTGAGGAAGGGAGAGGCAGCGAGTGGCTGGCTGGCTGGTGTGTGGCAGCCACTCTTCATTGCTTTTTGACTATACCAACTTAGTGGTTCGTTATGGTGACCAAAACACGTAGATACTTATATATAACCTGTGTATATAGTGTAATAACAGCAAAACTCTTTGTTTCTTGGTTTATGAACATAATTGAATCACTAATATGCATACCCTAATTTTGAGTATAGCGATAGCTCTCACATTTTATTATATAAATACATCACACTACACACTATTGAATAATATTACTGAAAAAAAAAATAATAATTAGAAATCAGAGACATTGAAATAATTAGGTAATATCTTTGTGGCAACTCCCGCCTGACAGCTGGGGCGGAGCAGACCTCGTCTGGTGGCTGCTCTGTAAACGCCTCTTTTTTGCCAGACTTCCCCGCCCTATTGTGGCCAAAATATGCCACATACGATTTTTGTTTTATTTTTCCCGTGATCAGGGAACAAATGAACACTTAAAACTAAAGATTTTTTTTTTTTTTGCGCCTGGCAGTGTTGTAGGCCAAAAAGCCCTTAGCGGTTTGAGGGTTAACTATACTTTTCAGCCTATCTTATGCAAAGCTTTCTTTGTATTTCTCGTGATAATTCTTGGATTCATAGCATACTTTTTCCAAATGTAATGCTTTTATCTCATCTTAATCCATCAGTTCAGGATTGTGCTTCTTATTTTGTCTTTCATATATTGGATTGCTAGAAAAGCAGTTTTCATACACTTAAACTACATTATATAATATCTGTTTTCAGGTCAGGAGCAACTCCAAGAGGTGTATGGTCTGCTGTTAGACCTCCTGGTGCTTTCACCCTGCGGCCCAGTCAAGGATCAGCTTTCTGTCCACCTGATAGGATAGGAACCGAAGATATGTGTGGAGCCACATCCCTCCATGTATGTCGGCATCACACTGATGACGAGAGCGAATTGTGTCCTGTGTGCGGCAGTAGTAGTATTAGCGGTCCTAGCGGATGTCCTGAAGCTGGTAGTCCAGACCAGCAACATGAACCACAGGCCTGCCAATCATTATCAAGTCAATCAGAAACCTGTGAAGCTGGTGTGTGTACTACAGTCCTTGGTCCTGCCAGCACAAGTATAGGGGCATCTCCTGAAGTCACTGCTGATCAATAGCGAAGGCCATGTTTTAGCACATTTTACAATTATTTTTGTCATCCTGCAGTTTAACAGTTATCTTAAAAAAAGTGGTTCAGACATTGTGGTTCTTAATAGACATTATAGTGATTCGTGAATATGCTTACTGAGTATTATTTGGTATGTATTAATGTACACAGTGTATTAACTTTCAACGTGATTCAGCATTTCCAAGGCAATTTTGTACGTATATCCCAATGTTGCATACTGTTCACCTAGAAGTGAATAAGCTCCCTTACATCTCAGGATTTAATGGATAAGTAGCCACTATAATGTAGACCTAATTGACACATTGTAGGGAACTGCTCATGTACTTACTCTTCGTCCTCCTGGTGGGGGACCAGTTGACTACCCTCCTGCAAGGGAAACATTGACTCTCCTGTTGAATGAAACTGGTGTAATCACTCCCAATGCAGGAACTAGTGTAATCTTTTCTTGTCATGGGAACTAGCATTATCATCTACAAAAACCTGGGAGAATCTTTCTAATAAAGGAAGTAACTCTTGCCCGTGCTTAGAAAGTGTAAAACGAATTCTTTATTCTGGTGAATTAGATAAGTTTTCTATGTTGAGTGTAACACATGTTCACCATTCTGCCAAACAATCAATACAACTATTCTCTTCATGGACTATAACTGCCTGCCTGCATACACACTCTGGACCTTAATAAAAACTATGTGATAAACCTAATTATTTACAACTTGTCTGAATACTCTTGAAGAAAATCCTTTAATCACCAGCATATTGGAAGACTGGCATCACATCTGGCCGAGGATAATAATCTGTGATATCTGTTACGAGACTGGTTTAAAAATTATGGTTCCCGAAGCAATTTTTATTAATCTGGCTAAATGATGTTTGTATGTTGTGCATGTTTCCCTGCCAGCCTGTGTGTTTACTCACCTGATTGTGCCTGCAGGACCGAGTGTCGGCTCTTAGACCCTGCCTTTTCAGCTGTTGGTCATCTAATGCAATGGCTTTTAGCCCACCAGATTTGTCATACTGTATTTACTTTTAAAGCTCTAGCAAATTACGATTTCTTACTACTTTTAAAAACAAAAATGTTTCCCTAATGTTCTTTTGGCACACCTGTGCCTAGTTTCCATTCATGATCTCTTGTTATGACTTATTAAATGTTTAATTTTATCTACTTTTGTCAATGGTCCTAAGGATTGTGCATCATGATCATGTCTTCTTACCCACATCTTTCTAATGTAGAAATCTCTCCTTGCATTCCAGTCTGCACAGTTCTGGTACCAGTCTTCTGGCATATCTCTGAACACTCAAACTTCATCTTGTACTTTTTTTATGTGGGGGTTCCATGCTGGGGCCACATACTTCTTACTGACCTCACATAGGTAGTGTACCATATACTAATTGCCTCTGTCCAAAATCCTGAAATCTACTGTAAGGTTTGCCAGCTTTGCATATGCTGTTGATGAGATTCTGTTGACAGTTGCCTCTGGATACAGGCTTCCTGTTATGTTTGTTCTCAAATCCTTTTTCTTTTTAATTCGGGGAACTTCCTCCCCAATATTGTGTTTTGCAATGTGGTCTTGTTGCTCGTTTCTCTACTCTCATTACCTTACATTTCTTTAGATTGAATAAAGTTGAGTATCTTTCAAATTATCCTGCAGTTTGTCTTGGTACCTTTGAAGCATTCTGTAATCCCCCATTTATCCTAATTCTTTTCAACAACTTTGCATCATCTACAAACATTACTGCTTTTGGATACTCTTTCCTCACTCAAGCAAGACATTATTAAAATCAGTTTTTTCTGAACATCTTGGCTCTTTGGTACACATCGTCACTATTTCCATCATGATTTATTTCCGTCTCATTAACTCTCTGCATCCATTTGGCAGGAATTCTCTCACCCATAACTCTGCTCATTACTCTCCTATTACAGTGGAACCTCGGTCTATGAATGCCCCAAAGTACCTATTTTTCGGTGTATAAATTCAATTTCATCGTAAAATTGAACTCTGGGTACGAGTTTACCTCTTGAGTACGAGTCGTTTATTGATACAGTACTTGTATGGGTCAGGCGCATTTGTTATGGTGGGCACGCAACAAGACATGCTCAGTTTAACAGTGTATCCCGCCTATTGATGACTGTGTTTAATTCTTTAAGATTTTTTTTTTTTAACATAAAAGTTATAATATATCATGTCATGGGTCCCAAGAAAGTCAGTGGTAAAGTTCAACCTAAGAAAATAGTTGAGGATGACAATAGAGGAAAAAAAAAGAGATCATTCGTAAACCATGAAGATGGTATGCAGACTGTTGATCTTGCTAGGCAGTACTACAAATCCATGTCAACGATATGCACCTTGACACTTTCGCCCGGGCATGATGCAATGCTGCGTCATCCGTTTACTGTCGGTAATCACGGGCATAACGCAATGCTGCGTCGTCCACTAAAATAATCGCCAAAAATCAGGTTTTTATCCTGTTTTTTTGGGGACTGTTTGGTAACTGTCAACAAGCCGAATGCAATCTGTGACTACAATACAAACATGAACGGTGTTGATCACTTTGACCAAATGATCAAATATTATCACTTCATAAGGAAAACTCACAAATGGACGAAGAAAATGACTTATTTTGTGCAAATGGCTATCTATAATGCTTGTGATGTACAGCTACTACACAAAAAATACTAAACTATAATACTAAATATACTAAAATACTAAACATTTGTGGACAGGAATTGGGATTGTAGCTGGAAGGCGTCTGGGCGCTCGCTCGCGGTTAACGCGTGGCCCGTTTTCAACTCGTCGGCGGGTGGAGCATGACCAGGTTTTTTATTTTATATGCTAATATTCCTCTAGAGAATTCTATTGCGAACCCATTGATACCAAAATGAAAGACCTAGGACGAAAATTGAGGTGACCAGAGTCAAAAGAGTGAACACATTTTATCGCTTTTGCTCGCACCTGGGTAACTCGTTCGCACTTTCTCTGTTTGCTGCGGGTAATTAGCTGGGCTTTTGGAGTTTATATGCATTTAGTACTGTAGAGAATTCTATTGCGAACACAATGATACCAAATTTAATCTCGTAGGACGAGAATTGAGGTGACAAAGTTGGAGAGTATACACTTTTCAGAATTAACGCGCGCTCCCGTGAAACGCTGGGACCCAAATCGCACAGTTAAGGGGTGGCGCGCTGGGTACGCCAAAGTGTTGATTGCTAAGAAAAAGTAAATTACAAGTGCTCAAGTGGCAAAAGTTGTAACAACAATCACAAAACAAAGAACACAAATACTTGATGTTGATATGATGGGATGTGATGCCTCACTACAGACAAGTGTTAAAATGTAGGGAAAATAAGTATCTATAGACATATTTTTATTAAGACAAGCAAGCAGTGAGCCATAACCAGGTTCTATAGGTATGCCTGCAAAATGGAGGGAGTGTACCCCAGAAATGGCATCACTGCCTGATGTTATAATGGAAGGGACTCATCTTCCAAACACTAACACCTCTCTTCCTCTCTTCCTCTCTCCCTCCTCACCATTTTCCATATCCCAACAAGAGTCCTCAATAAGGGAAGGTATAGTAAAAATTATTAGTAGTACTGTCTTGTGTAAAATGTATTTTTCAGTTAATATTTTTGGGTGTGGAACAGATTAATTGAACTTCCAATATTTCATATGGGAAAATTCGTTTCGGTGTACAAACTGTCTGTCGGAATGGATTAAATTTGTAGACTGAGGTTCCACTATACAGTGGTACCTCAGTTTTCTTATTTAATTCGTTCCCAGAGACAGTACGAAAACTGAAAAATACAAAAACCTTAACAAAGTTTCCCATAAGAAATAATGTAAAATGAATTAATCTGTTCCACACCCCCCAAATATATTAACTAAAATATATATTTTATACAGAATAATACTCTTAGGTACCCAACCTTTATTGAGGACTCTTGTTGGCGTATGAATGACAGTGAGGAAGGAGGAGAGGTGTTAGTGTTTGGAAGGGGAGTCCCCCTTTAATTATAACAGCAGTGATGACGTTTCTGGGGTACTCTGTTTTGCAGGCATATCACTAGGACCTGGTTGTGGGCTCACTGCTTACTTGTCTTACTAAGAATCTGTCTATAGACACTTGTTTTCCCCTACGTTTTAACACTTGTCTGTAGTGAGACATCACTGTCTCACTAAGAATGATTTCTTGTTTTTTTCTCTATCGTCATCCTCACAACTATTTTCTTAAGTTGAATATTACCACTGACTTTCTTGGAACCCATGGTGCGATATATAATAAGAACTTAGGTTTGGAAACCAAAAAAGCACACAATGAAATTCTTCACTAAGAATTCAAACTCGATCATCACTAGGAAGGAGAGACCGGTAAACTGAAGCACCACATGCTCGGTGGATCCGTACGTGTATAAACAAACTCCGGTAACTGAGGCAAACAACGAGAACCGAATCAAATTTTTTTTAAGGAATAGAGTATGAGAACTGAAAAATACAAAAATGGGGGCATATGAAAACTGAGGTTCCACTGTATTTATATAATTTCTTTAATCCACCATGTTCTTCATATTTGTGTAAAAGCCTCATATGAATTTGCCAGACTTTCTAACAGTCTAAAAAAGATGGAGTCATCCCATCTTTCTCTAAAAGGCTTGTCAGGTAGGACTTCTATTTGCTGGACACTTTTATAGCTGAATTTTGTTTTTGTTCGTATTCCAATAGTTTCCTTATTAGTCACTTTCGAAGATCTAAGTCAAATTCATTTACCTTAGTAGTACAGTAAACAGTTAAATACTTTCAGGGACATCACGCACATCAGTGATACTGGCCTTGCAGTTGTGCGCTTCCTGCTTTTTTTCCCCTTTCATAGAAAATAGCAAATGTGGACCCTATATTTGACTAGCAGCTCTCCTCTGTGTTAAAAAAAAAAAGCCACAGTGCTTTTGCAATTTCTTTGTAGTACACCAAGAGTAATCACACTAATGTGACCATCAACGAGAAAATCTATAGGAGCTGTAATGAGGGGTTCGAACCTATGCGCTGGGTGTTTCTCCCCCCCCCCCTCCCTCCCTCATGTGCGCGCGCGCACACACACGCTCTAGTGACTGGACTACGACATGGTATAAGATGACTAGATGACAGACCCAGAGTGTGCGGGGGGAGGGGATTGTGTGATAATCCTGGTTCAGCTTCAGTAGAAACCTCGGGAAACCCTCATGTATTCAGTAGAACTTGTGTGAGGTACAGGTTTGAAAGCCATACCCCTAGAGTATAGCTAACACCCGCTCTTACTCTCATAAATAATGGGAGGGATATATACGTACTCAGCAAAAGTGCTGAAGCTGAAACCATCAACTATTCTACATGGGATAAGAAATATACCTTGGAGTACAATTTCACACATGGTTTTATTTAACAACACATACTGAATAGATGGGGGGAAGGAGGGTGTTACTTTGATAATTCCAAGAATTCTTGAGATCAAGGGTGATATCTTAGAGCAAACACAAACCTTAGGAGTTAATTGATAATTGCTGACTTTCTATTTAATTATTGATATTATATCCACACAAACTGGGACTTAAGGTTGCTACTCTACCACACTTCCTTGATAACTACAAAGTGTAGCATGGGCTTTTAACAGTACCGTGTTCTGACACTTAAACACTTTATAAATGGGGATCACAGTTGATGGGAAATAGACCATATGTTACAGACATCTGGACAAAGGAATCAAGATAACAAACCACCACCATCTACCCAGGGCACCAGTTACCCAGGGTTCTATAAATAAACAGTTTTAAACTGCCTATCACTGTTACAGAGAAGAAGCACTGCTATAGTATAAATGGAATATAATGCACTTATTGTTATTGTAAAAGGTCATCACAAGTCACACAAGAGACGACTGGCCTCTCCTCCAACCCTGCTCAGGACCAAGTGACCGGGACAGCTCACACATCTGTGTCCAACTGCCCAGTTCCAATAATGTTTCATACACATCTCCCAACAGTTCATTTATATGTCTTATAAAAATTTCAGGCTGTTTTTTGTAACATTTAACACTATTGTTTCTATTTTTTCCAGCACTGAATGCACTTTTTAACATGTATATAGTTTGCTGTTTACACTGTCATGTGGACGACGCTTTCCTGCTATGACAATGCTCTGCTCATGTGCAGAACTGCCTATTACAATGGCGGGAATTCAAAATAAGAGTGTTCCAGGCAGTTTTAAAACATTTAACACTGCTGTTTTTATGTGTGTCTATACCCCTTCACACAGGTCCCTTGCATAATTCCCCTTCCCAGGGTGATGAGGGAAAAAGAAAAATTCATGCAAATTTAAAGAATTTACGTCAATTTTTTGTAGTAAATTCTAACATAACAGGAAATATACTAAATACTAGTGGTGCTACTAGCTATCTAATGACAAACAAGCAGGCCTCATACCATATCGTGGTCTAGTTGCTAGAGCGTGTATGTGAGAAAATCCACTGCATTAGCTTGAACCCTTATCACAGCTCCTATGGATGGATTTTATCATTTCCTTTAGTCTCCATGGAGAGGTCTGTCTCATTTAGTCTGTCCAATTGCTTCTATCTACTCTACCACTCTCATGCTTCTCAATTTCTCGATTAATGTTGTCCTTCTCCAGCATCTTAGCTCAGGCTAATTAAAAAAAAAACTTGTAAACTTTTGAAGACCTTACATATTTCCTGACCATTTTCTTTGCCCCTCATTCTTATTAAGCATGAATTGTGATAACTTGTCGATATAGTCTTCCTTGATATGATTGTATACTAGTTTCAGCTGCTCTTTTGCTTTGATTACTGTTCATTTCTCACATTGGTGCATACATTTAAGTGTTCCTCATCCTGCTGTTCTATTTCTTCCTATGCCTAATACTTTTCCAGTGTCTGCCCGCATGGGTTGAAATGTATGTCCTGGTATTATATTTATTTTTCTACAATTTCATAGTCCATCATGACCTAAACTGGATGACCCTTACATCATCCTCACATGATGTTTCCCCATGGAAAATAATGTGGCTGGCTCCTAGTGGTACTTTAAATTTTCCAAGTGTAGTTAGAGGATGAGAGCTACTCTTGTGGTGTCCCGTCTTCCCAGTCTTCATTGTCATAAGATGCTTTGAATTTACTGACAGTTTTGGCATCCACTGTCATACATCATATTCTATGCTTTTAGTATTTCTACATTGTGCCAAGACCAGATCTAGTGCAGTAGTCAAGCCCTCTCCACTATCTCATCGTTTAATCTTTCAAGTGTTTAGCCAGGTTAACCTTTGAGATTGTTACTAAAAAAAAAATCGTAGGTAACCAATTTTGTTACCCCATGATTCAGCTCCTCCTCGGCTTTTAATTCACAGTTTCTTTGTGGGATAAAGTCTCCCATGATTACTAGGTTTGTCCTTATTCTGCAGGTTATTGCTGCTGTTACTTTTATTGTCTATCACGTCCTAGTTTCATCTTTTTGACGAAGCCTCCAGTTGTTCACTGGTGGTTTGTATATAAACAATGATTCTCTTACTGCCTACTTATAATTCCTACAATAAAATCTGTAAATCCAATATTGTCTGCAACATTGTCTCCAAGAACCCCTCTCTCTTGATTAAGTGCCACTATCCCTTTGTTTACCTGCTTTCTTCCCTTTTATTTCGTGCTCCCTAAGGAATGTTACAAGTGTATGTTTGCACCTACTTTAATTATGAGTTCAGGGAGTGAACTAACTCCTGGGTCCACAAGTTTCACCATAATTTATATTTTAATTTTCCATATCCATCTTGTTCATCTCTTTGCCCGTTTAAATTTGACTTGTGTTTTTCCCTTTTTCTTTCTGTCATCCTGAATGCACAGCCTCTGCACTCTGTCAAACTTAGGGGCATAGTTCTGCAACACTATTGTAGCATGTATTTTAATTTGATGAACATTAAGAATGGTTTTTCCATGAAAGCATGACTAATTTGTGGGCAATGATATCCAGCTTTTGGGCTCCTCTTAAACTATTAGTTGGTGCAATGACTTGAGCTGTCATAGTTCCCTTTGAAACTGTAAATGAAAATGTTCTCCATATCACCTTCAGCTCACTCCACTTGCAGCCAGTGAGTCACAACGTTGCTAAAGATATGATAACCAAGCCACACATCAGAACATGAAGAAATGACAATGTTTTGGTCCATCCTGGACCATTATCAAGTTCGATAATGGTCCACGATGGACTGAAATGTCATTGTTTCTTCGTTTTCCAATGTGTGGTTTAGTCATCTCCCTCTACTTTCTCACTTCTCTTTCACTGAAGAAATACTTTGTTGTGTGTGTTTTCTAGTGTTCTGTTACCATCCATATTAAAGTGTCGTTAGCCACTTCATCAGTCTGGTTTCTACATTGGGATTGTTTTTTTGTTTTTTTTATCTGAAATGGGGTTTTCATTCTGAAGTTGCATATCCTATTAAATTCCTTATTCAAATTTTTAAATACTTTTCTAATAATTGTTAACTTTGCATATGATGTTAGTTTGTGTTAGTCTTGTGAATGGCATTATGCAGTGTCTCCCCCTTCTGAGGATTTCCACTTTCTTATTCTAAGAGGCACCTCTCTTAAGCTTTGTTTCTCTGCTTGTATTTCTTATAGCCTATCCTTATGTTCTTGCATTTAATGGAATTTTTCTCCAGTTGGGTCATATTTTACCAATTTTAAAGTATTTTCAAGTACTGTATTCTGCAATTATTTTTTGTCATTCTTATAAGCTTCATATTACCTATAAATATGTAAGTATGTGTGTATAATTACCAAGGTAATTACCCAAGTGTGATTACTTTAGTTACAGGACGAGAGCTGTGCTCGTGTCCCATTTTGCCTAGAATCATTTTGCTATGTGAAGTTTTTGAAGCTTCTTATGGTTTTGACATGCTATCTTCATTTAATTTATTCTATCTACCACTTTATTTACGAAAAGAGTATTTAAGCATTTAATTTTTTTCTTTAATCTTTGTTTTCTTGAGTCTATGGTCTCAAAATTGAAAAATTTAAAAATTCCTCCTCATTAACTTTGTAAATTCTAGTTAAAATTTTGTATGTGATCTTATTACCTGTCACTTCTGTCCACTAGATTTTACATACTTGGAGAGACTGGAGATGCTCATTATCTCTTGTGCTTCATATTCATGAGCCCATTTACCATATCACTGTACATTTTCTAGTATATTTTAGTGCTTTTTTAGATATAAATTAGAACGTGCAAGTTGTATGTCTCATATGTAATTAAATTTGGTTTAAGATTTCTTCATGAATTTAATTGCAATTCTGATATTGGCCCAAGTAGCATAGACTCCTCTTAATATGCTCATTACTTGATCTTCTGGTGATAGTTTACTATCCAGTACAATCCTTAGACTTCTTTCTCTGTATGTATGCATGTATATACAGTATATATATTTATATATACCAGTATGTGTAATTACCCAAGTGTAGTTACAGGATGAAAGCTATGGTTGTGGTGTCCCATCTTCCCAGTATTCTTTGTCATATGATGTTTAACTTGTTCCAATCTACTGTTCTGTTTGCAAAAAGAGAACTTTATAATGTTTTTAAGCAACTTTGTTTCCTTAGCTCGATTCCATGACCTTTTGTTCGTAAAGATCCACGTTTCAAGAACTCTTCTTTGTCAATTTTGTCGATTCCTGTTACTATTTTGTACGTAGTGATTATATCACCTCTTTCTTCTGTCTTCTAGCTTTAGTATATTTAACACCTGTAGCCTCTCTTCATAACTCTTGTTTTTCAATTCCAGAAACTGTTTAGTTGCATGTCTGCACCTTTTACAA
>NC_091202.1:32102684-32163600 GCF_040958095.1 Procambarus clarkii
AAACCTGTGATAGATTGCTTTGAATATCTTTGGATAAAATATGAATATGGATCTGGAATGCTGGTGGTTGAGTGTGCCAATTACCGTTGTGCTGCTGATACAGCAGTTTTATCCAGCAACCTAAAGTCAGTAATGCTAGATTGACGCCCAAAATACACCTTTACTAGAAGAAATAATATTGCTTCTTTTAACACTGGTGTATTTTGCATGTCTGTAAAAGTTCATCGAATAAATCTACACTGTTAGGAGGTCGATTGTCTTCAGTGTAGCAAAATTCACTATTTGCATGACCGAGATGCTACTGAGAACTCGCCAACACCAGGAGCCAATAGGTATTACAGTACTTTGGGTGCGTACCCAATACTGTATAGGCAAAAATATTCTGAAAATGACAAAAGTGTGGTTGTCTACTGGTCCATGACCTAGATTTGACGTGCCTGTTACACCTGCTACACCAGCCTCCTGTAGAAGGACCTCGGGTATGCCTCGGCTAATCTCACTTCTCATTAAACGCTCATTAAAATTAATATTTGTTTAATTCTTCCTATGTTGGCAATGTTAATGTCTATTTACTTGGAGCTGTTCGGTGATTGAATAAAACTGGAATCCTTAAAATGTATTTCTCCAAAAGATATATATTTCCTTTACAGTGTTCGTGGCCGACCACTTGGGTTGGACGGGAGAGCGACGGTCTTGCTTCATGCAGGTCGGCGTTCAATCCCCACCGTCCAAGTGGTTGGGCATCATTCCTTAACACACTCCCCCCCCCCCCCTCAGGGCCATCCCAGTGTTCGTGCTACATCTCTAGATCACCCTCGTATATGAGCTTGAAACTTTGAAGACGTTTGTATGGTGGTGCAAGGAACATCCCTGTTATTAATTCCTATAGCCACCTTGTAGCAAATATTAAAACTTTTTTAAAAATCACTTTTCAAGGATATAAAGAGAAATGGGCTGATCTTGAGCAATATATTTTAAACTACCAGCATAGCTTAAAGAAAATTGAGAGGGCCTGCATTTACTGTACTGCATATACAGGTCGTTCTTTTAGATTTAGGTACTCAGAAGGAACAAATTCACAAGGGTCGTGATGAGGGTTCGCATCTACGTCCGAGAGGATCCCAGACGCGCCTTAATCGACTGTGCCACGACACTGTCAAAGGAATTGCAACCGGGAGTTCATCTGCCCTCACACGGATCCTCCAGTCTCTCCGAGACACAAACCATTGGATTGGATTTGTTCATTTGATGCATCACGCTACTGTGATTTCTGTGTGTAAAGAAGCAAGGGCGACGAGGTAGAACAGCCTATTGACAGAGCTCAGGTGCTCGGGGGAATTGTGTAAAACCCTGGTTTGTGACGAGACGCCAGAGGTCTGCGTGTTAGTGGCTTTTGCAAGAATGTAACAATTAACAATGTATGTACTTTCACAACTATGTACCTTATCGAGTATAAATATAAATAGTATATAAGTAATCTAACGCTTTTCCAAACTTGTGACTGCATTGATCAAATAATTTCATTACAGTTATATCTTGCAATAACATGCCATATAATATAAATATAATAGAACGTTCATTAACTTTATATAAGAGGCAAATTGCATATTCAACTACAAGACCAAATTAAACAAAATAAGGAAAAGCTTTACACCAACCTACATATATGAGTCACAGCTGATCTCTCGAAAATTAGTCAATTAAGGATGTAAAAAATAAATTGGTCAAATGAGAGTATAATAGACAAGGACAATAGCTATAGGTACAATAGATAGAAAAAAATCTGCATTATACATGGTAAATACTGGAGGAGAAAAGTCCAAAATTTACACATTAAAAAACACTGGAGTGAACGATATGGAAGGAAATGCAGAATAGAGCCAGTGAAGAGCAGGGGTGCCATGAGCACAATCTGATTTACCAGAGAGCCACTAACCCTAGTGACCTCGACGAGGACAGGAAGCCGGCGGCTCGTCGAATGTCTTCCCCCTCCCCCCCATTTGTCTTCATCTTCTCCATGTATATTTTAAAAAAACAGTTTTGGCAGTTACGGCTTCGGCGGGTAGGCGATCCATGGGTTAATAACCTTGTGGGTGACAAAAAAGCATCTTCTATTCTCGATCCTACATTGTGGCTTGTTGAGCTTGAACCCGTTGCTCCTTGTTTGTTACATCTGACCTGATAAAAATATCCGGATCAACATCCTCTAACTTGTTTAGTATTTTAACAGTTTCAGCGAGATCCTCCCTGTCATGTCTGGTTTGCAGTGTTGTTAGCCCTGTGGCCTTCAAGCGTGCCTGATACGAGAGATGACTTGGCTCTGGAATGATTTTTGTTGCCCGGTGTTGCACTTTCTCTGCACCAGTCAGAGAACACTGTGTGAACGGGGACTGCTGCTTCAACCTTAAACATAGCATGATGATTCTTTTGTTTTTATTTTGTTGTTTTAGATTTACCTACTCAGAACGAAATGTCCAGGTAGCACGGGCTATGGTGAGCCCGTAAGATGATGATTGATAAAGATTAAGCCACCCAAAAGGTGGCACGGGCATGAATAGCCCGTAAGTGGTGGCCCTTTTGAGCCATTACCAGTATCAAGAGCTGATACTGGAGATCTGTGGAGGTGCGACTGCACCCTGCGTGACGGGAGATGTCTCCCGTGGTAAGATGATGATTTGCTATCGACTGTTTATATTACCAGTTCATACCTCACCTGACCATACTCTGGCAAGTTTGGAAAGAGGTAGTAATTGTAATTAGTGGACTAAGTAGAATTAACAGACCCATCATCTGCACATCGACTAATGAGAAAATGGAGGAAGTACGTTGCTGACATTATATACTTGCTACAATATAAATGTTATACTTTAATAGTTTGTCGGAAAATCCGACACCATTTAATAATAATATCATACAGACAGATAAGAGCTGTGTTGTATAAACAAGTTACCCATAGAAAACGTAACTTGTAGAGGAATTACCGTCTATAGAAAACGGGATATCATCACCACATACTATTATAATTCACCAGCTATTCTGCTGGGAATTGTTCTTAAATACATTAGTCTTTGGACTTTACCATCATAAAAACATCTTATATAAATTAACTTAATTATTAATATTAAAGTAGAGTAAATGTGACCCTTCTATCACGTTCTGAAATCTGGACAATGTAAGCCAGGCGTCAGAGTGGAGGAAGGAGGGCAGCCATTGTTGTTTATACTAGACCAGAGGCTCACACGGGAGCAAATTCGGCTCCTGTTAAATTTACTTGGACGTAGTGTTATGGAAACCAGAAGTGTACCATTGTCAACACGCTGTCTACAAATTCAAGTTAAGTGTCTATCCGAAACCCATTATCTATCATTAGTGGCCATTAATGTCATTGGGTAGGGTTATCCGGTTAGATCACATGGAAGCCTCAAACTAAAGGTAATTAAGCCAGGTCCTCATGTTCCATGTACTGTTTTCTCTGATATACTTGTCATATATAGGATTCTGGCTTCACAGCTAGCGCACTTTTGACAGGTCAAGACGAGGATGCAAGATTATGTGCACCAGTTACTGGGTGATAGAAGCTACCTCAAAGAGGATAATTTGGTGTCTACACTCTAGTTATACCTGGTGGACTAACCTGCTGTACTATAAGAGAAGGAACCTCATCAATGTATGTAGCTATTACTGTAATTTGATTGGCTGCATATGTGTAATATAAACCCCCCCTAATGTGTAGAGGATCGATTTGTGAGATTATGAGATTATTGCAGAAATACAGTCCACTTATCATTATACAAATTGCTATCGAAGTATATAAATTAACGTAAATATAAATTCATATAAATTAAACAAATATAAATCTCACAGGTCGGTTCCCACATTATTTGGTCATCTTCGAACCGGATGACGGATTATTTGATCCTTTGAACCCACATTTGGTCATCTTAGTACCGGATGAACCAGTTATCCAGTGGATTCATTAAATATACTAGTGCAGTGTTATTTAAACAAAGCCAGCAGTCAAGACGGCAGCGTAGCCTCGAGGGAGCTCAGGAGCCTCCCTCAGCCCAGATCAGCCTTAGTCAGCGGTTTCATGCACACCCACAGATTTGGTGGCGTGTTATTTCGTGAAATGACAGCGCTAATATAGAATCCAGCCAAATTAGTGACTGTGTCTTCGCGAGATTGTTCACGGATTTCGTGGTGTTACATTTCGCGAGAGATTATCTACGAATTTTGTGGAGTTTATTTCGCGAGGTCACTAATAATATTTAATACTTCTAGATAATATTAGAAGTTTCATAGAGGCTAATTAAGAGGCTATTATCAATAATTGTGTATATTATTTCTCCAAAATAGAGAATTATTTAATATATATTGCACTAGTGATCACAGTATAATATTTACTAATTGCCAACCCACAACAGGGTAGGATATTTACCATTGACTAGTTGAACTATTATTGCTCATCCTAGTCCCATTATTACCATAGTCAGTTGTACTATATTGAATAACCTAACACCATTAATGAATGGTGCAGACCCTATTTTGGGTGTAATTTTTATCAACTCGAGTTGAGTTGTATATATAATAAATTACTTATGATCATTACACCTTTGAGTGATTAATTAGTGTCTCTACCATCCTAGGGTGATATAGAAGAGCTAACCTAAAGGTACTTCCAGTGACACTGGTTTATCACTCAAATCATTAGTGTGTATGATTGTATATATATATAATGTGTATTAATTTTAAGTGCTAACCTCTAGTAGAGGTAGGATTATTGCCTAGTGAGTGCAGAATTTACCCTAGGCTACCATTAGTACTTGCTCACAATTTATGAGCCAGTGGTGCTCAATTAACAAGTCACCATGACTAATCCACAGAAAGCAAAGCGTGCTTTAATATCAAGCAAACGCCAACTAACAAGAGATCTCAACCAATATGAACAGTTGTTATATGAGCCTGTAATTAATTATCATCGGTTGAAAATACCACTGTTACAGATTCAAACCCAATTGCATATATTGAAAGCAAATAGGAAATCTTACCAAAATCAAGTCCACGATGATGTAGTAGTTGAAGATGTGGAACCATTCCTGTCTGACCTAGCACAATATGAAGAAGAAACTCAAGGCAGGTTGGAACATTTACACAGGATAATTGAATCAGAACAAATAGCAAGTACATCAAATAAAGTAGATAATGTTATGGATGATCTGGATCTTTTTGAGAATAAATGTAAAGCCAGATTAGATCCTTTAATCAACAAGGATAAAGCTTCACCCAGTAAAGCTTCACCCACTACAGCTTCACCCAATAATATACCACCAGAAATTAAGCAGTTTTCAGACAATTTATCCACAGTCTCTGTGGTTTCTGAAAACCCAATACCTGAAGCTACTAAGTTAACATGCCTCCAAACTAGAGGTGAAGCTGAACCAGTAGTAGAAAATGTAAATGAAAATAGCGACAGCACTAATTTCCCAGTCCAGCCTCCTAGGAATAATGCTGGCAATGAGAAAACTGTCATACATCTAGTACTACAATTGCTGGATTTACCTCAACCTGATCAGACTGCTGACTCATTACAATCCTTCAGCATGGAGTTTGAGTCACTACTAAGAACATTCAGACTTAAGGTTGATATAACTACTAGTGAATGGATGACCAAAGTAGTCCTTCAACGAAAATTGTCCAGCGATATACTAGATGAATTATACGCACATCAACATAACACCATCCTGACAGTACAGGACATCACTGAAGGTTTACATTCCATCATAAACAAACGACGAGCAAATGAGGAAGTTAAAGCCTCTTGCAAGCCTTCAGAAATAGAAAATAATAGTCAATTAAAGGGTAAAACAACCACCCCAAATAAACATCAACCAATTACTCAAACATCAAGTTGCAGAAAATCTGACAATGCAGCAGCAACCTCCAAGCCTACTGTTACTAGTTCACCCAAACCGGTAACTTCCAAACGTGCAGTAGGCTGGGGGACTTGTATGTTCTGCAAAAAGAAACATTCAACATACTGTTGTGCTAATTATCCAACCAGAGACACTCGTATGGAGCGACTCCAGGAATTAGGGAGATGTGCAAGGTGTCTCAAGTCACACAACATAGACTATTGTGATACCCAATTCAACACCTGCAACAGGTGTAGAAGAGGTAGGCACCATGCAGCACTGTGCAAATATACGAAATTAACGTATTCAAGACCCAAGGTGGAAGATAGCATTCCCACCATAGTACAGTACTGCAAGGTGCAACAAACAAAGAGTGTCCATTCGGCAAAGTCTAAAGGTAATACGACTTTGCCTACTGCCCAAATTACCATCCTGAATAAGAGGGCCAAGGTCCATACCCGTGGGTTGTTTGACCAAGGATCCCAGAGAACATATATCACTAAAAAGTTGGCAGATGAACTACAATTAAGGCCTGTAGCCCAGATGTCATTCAACATCTCAGGGTTTGTAACAGATGCAGGACCTCAAGTCTACCAGGTGGTACAACCATCAGTACGCTTAGGCAGGTACGTCTGTCGAGTACAAGCCATTGTGGTGGACAAAATACCAGTAGACCTACAAGTTCAAGGTCTGAGAGCAACAGCCAAATTCCTGAGAAATAGAGGAATAAAATTGGCAGATAATATTAAGTCTGATCACCTCACCGACTTCGGTCTCCTTGTAGGGACAGACTATTGCCATCGATTCATCGGTAGCCCTACTAAATATCAGGGTATAACCATGTTAAACTCTGCAGGAGGTAAATTACTCTCAGGCCCAGTATCAAGCCTGAGGAGACCTATGCCTGCAGATAAACAATACCAGTAGAAATCTAAATTTGTCAGCTGATTATATTTCTCCAGTAGCATTATACTAAGGAGATTACAGCTGACTATAGTAACAGAGGTTGATGTTAGTATCATCATTTGAAGCTGAAGATGAGTTCGTGAGGCCTCAGTGGCAAATCAGTGAACAGTAGCCTAAAACAGCTACAAGTCACTGCGACCAATGTCACTGAACCCACTGCAGTCTCAGAACCATACTTTACTTTATTGATGAGCTATTCAATCTTCTGAATCAATTAACTAAATTAAACCCCAATAAATCTGATGACTGATTTGATACATTTATTATTTAATCAAGATGTATTCCATGGGCCTCAGTGTTTATATATCAGTGACCAGTTACCTGAAGAAACTTCAAGTTATATCTAATGTCACTGATCTCACTGCAGTCCCTGAATCATACTTGACTGTAGTACTTGATCACATTCAGTCTTCTGGGTTAAATAATATGTAATAAGGCTTGAATATTAGCCTTTCAAGAGTTGACAGGGAAATGAAATCGCATTAGACTTCTAACCCTTGCAACTCTAGTACGGGACATCCGTCCTGTACGAACAGACACACAAATGTGTGATTACTAACTACTAACATCAAATTAATGTAATAATTCGAAGGAGGAGTATCGGTGTTCGTCTGTTCTAAACAGGACTTCGACCCGTGAGCAGCCCCCTGGGGAATTATGTCGGAAAATCCGACACCATTTAATAATAATATCATACAGACAGATAAGAGCTGTGTTGTATAAACAAGTTACCCATAGAAAACGTAACTTGTAGAGGAATTACCGTCTATAGAAAACGGGATATCATCACCACATACTATTATAATTCACCAGCTATTCTGCTGGGAATTGTTCTTAAATACATTAGTCTTTGGACTTTACCATCATAAAAACATCTTATATAAATTAACTTAATTATTAATATTAAAGTAGAGTAAATGTGACCCTTCTATCACGTTCTGAAATCTGGACAATGTAAGCCAGGCGTCAGAGTGGAGGAAGGAGGGCAGCCATTGTTGTTTATACTAGACCAGAGGCTCACACGGGAGCAAATTCGGCTCCTGTTAAATTTACTTGGACGTAGTGTTATGGAAACCAGAAGTGTACCATTGTCAACACGCTGTCTACAAATTCAAGTTAAGTGTCTATCCGAAACCCATTATCTATCATTAGTGGCCATTAATGTCATTGGGTAGGGTTATCCGGTTAGATCACATGGAAGCCTCAAACTAAAGGTAATTAAGCCAGGTCCTCATGTTCCATGTACTGTTTTCTCTGATATACTTGTCATATATAGGATTCTGGCTTCACAGCTAGCGCACTTTTGACAGGTCAAGACGAGGATGCAAGATTATGTGCACCAGTTACTGGGTGATAGAAGCTACCTCAAAGAGGATAATTTGGTGTCTACACTCTAGTTATACCTGGTGGACTAACCTGCTGTACTATAAGAGAAGGAACCTCATCAATGTATGTAGCTATTACTGTAATTTGATTGGCTGCATATGTGTAATATAAACCCCCCCTAATGTGTAGAGGATCGATTTGTGAGATTATGAGATTATTGCAGAAATACAGTCCACTTATCATTATACAAATTGCTATCGAAGTATATAAATTAACGTAAATATAAATTCATATAAATTAAACAAATATAAATCTCACAGGTCGGTTCCCACATAGTTGAACAATGAACATACAAATAAGCACAAGGAATTAAATTAACAAATATACATTGATAATTATTAATATCAATTCTCGTCAATTATCAGTAATTAATAACAGAATTCCTAAACCTGCACTATTTAAAACGGTTCAAAAGTCATTGGTTGCCTGAACACAACTGTTTAAGAATGCTTTTTGCATTTTGTTCTCAATGGACACAAGAAAGAATGGTTTAGGTATTCACCCCACTACTGACCTGCCGCAGGACCCAGCCCACTACTGACCTGCCCCAGGACCCAGCCCACTACTGACCTGCCCCCAGGACCCAGCCCACTACTGACCTGCCCCCAGGACCCAACCCACAACACACAGTCCAAGGCTGTTGATAGCGTATATTGTGTTTAAGGCGGTGATGGCATAATGTACAAAAATATCATCAAGTGGTGACTTAATGTGGGGGGAAAAAGCACGTAACTTGTGCTATTTGTGGAACGCATTCCAATTTTTTCAAACTGCCAACCACATGGCATGATAATATCGCTCCGAGACGCCAAGTAGTAAAGTAGCAAAGTGTAAAGCCCGATTTATACGCGAGAATTCTCAGAATTGGCCGCTTTTAAGCTTACGAGCCAACAAGCTGTTGGGGTAGGTGGAGGGGAGAGGGGGAAGAGACGGCCCGGAGAGAAAAGAATTCTGTGATTGGTCGGTGGTCAGGAAGGGGCGGGACCAAGGCTGAACATTTGAGCCAAGGAGACTTGCTTGTGGTGATGTAGGAGGAGTCTGGACGTCCTGTGGGGAGGAGCTTGGAGATGAGGGAGACGCTGGGTGACTGGCATCACTCTAGCCGTAGCCTTCACTGTGCTAGCAGCTCCCTACACACCCGCCACAGTTTCACAGCGTAATCCGGCATGTTGATGCAGATACCATCCACTGAAACATATGCGCAAAGCCCTACACATAAGCATTATTACGCGCACAATAGTACTAATTTACTTATACAAATGTGATCTGCAGCCAAGTGATAACGGAATGGTTCCTGGTTAAGTTCCCGGGTATGTCGAAGACGTTTGAGCACTTTTCCTTTCATCTGATGAAACTGTTCATATTGCAGTAAATATGCATCCAGGAGTTAGGGAACTGTGGTGGTTGGATATTGGGGAAGGTCAGTCGCTGGCGAAGGGGGACCGTCATAAGCTAGTAGAATATCTGTCCCGACAATGACCACGGTCAACACAGACCAGCGCAGCGACTGTACTCTGTATTGTCTTATACGAACACGTTTGCTAACATCGTTGCTCCAAGTATTTACGTTTATACTTACATTGTAACAATTTACTCTTACTCCTGACACTCAGATCCCCACATACTCCATCACCCTCAGAGTGCTCGTCTTTGTTTACACTCACCAGCGCGCTCTCACACTCACTGATTACTGCGTTCATGATCACTGAGCCTCGCACTCCACGTCACGCTGTTCCTGGTTGATGGTTGATTGATTGATGAAGATTATGCCACCCAAAAGGTGGCACGGGCATGAATAGCCCGTAAGTGGTGGCCCTTTTAAGCCAGTTTTAACCAGTATCAAGAGCTGATACTGGAGATCTGTGGAGGTGCGACTGCACTCTGCGTGACGGGAGACGTCTCCCGTGGTTGATGGGGTTCTGGGAGTTGTTCTACTGCCCAAGCCCGGCCCGAGGCCAGACTTGACGTGAGAGTTTGGTCCATTAGGCTGTTGCTTTGAGCAGCCCGCATATCCTCCACAGCCCGGTTGGTCCGGCACTTCTTTGAGAAAATTATCTAGTTTATCACGTGTTTACTAACATTAGCGCACAAGCAGATGCACCATTGCTCATTTGACCCTTGTGCGAGGAATGGCTTAGAGCTGGCGGGATGAACGTTGACCAGCTTTATCACTTAAGTCATTATCATGCCATGCCTATGCCATGCGCACAATAGTACTAATTTATTTATACAAATGTGATCTACAGCCAAGTAATAACGGAATGGTTCCTGGTTAAGTTCAGTCAGGATAGTTAGGCGAGGTTATCTTGAGGTTATCTTTAGATGATTTCTGGGCTTTAGTGTCCCCGCGGCCCGGTCCTCGACCAGGCCTCCACCCCCAGGAAGCAGCCCGTGACAGCTGACTAACACCCAGGTACCTATTTTACTGCTAGGTAACAATGGCATAGGGTGAAAGAGAAACTGCCCATTGTTTCTCGCCGGCGCCTGGGATCGAACCCAGGACCACAGGATCACAAGTCCAGTGTGCTGTCCGCTCGGCCGACCGGCTCCCTAAGGGAGGCTAGAGGAAGAATTGGAGCGAATCTCAGTCAAACCAGTTGTGCTATCAAGTGCCATCTTTACAGTATTGTAGGCGGAGTAATGGTGCACTTGGGTCTCTACCCAGATGATGCGTGACATGACACATACGACTAAGGAGGCACAAAATGACACCTGGTTATATTATCGTGTGCGCGTGAGAGTATATGAGTGCGTGTGTGTTAGTGCGTGCGTACTCACCTAATTGTGCTTGCATGGGTTGAGCTCTGGCTTTTTGGTCCCGCTTCTCAACTGTCAATCAACTGGTGTACAGATTCCCGAGCCTTTTGGGCTCTATCATATCTACATTTGAAACTGTGTATGGAGTCAGCCTCCACCACATCAATGCCTAATGCATTCCATCTGTTAACTACTCTGACATTGAAAAGGTTCTTTCTAACGTCCCTGTGGCTTATTTGGGTACTCAGTCTCCACTTGTGTTCCCTTGTTCGTGTACCACCCGTGTTGAATAGCTTATCGTTATCTACCCTGTCAATTCCTCGGAATTTTGTAGGTACCTTTCCTTGAGGTTACCTTGAGGTGCTTCCGGGGCTTAGCGTTCCCGCGGCCCGGTCGTCGACCAGGCCTCCTGGTTGCTGGACTGATCAACCAGGCTGTTGGACGTGGCTGCTCGCAGCCTGACGTATGAGTCGCAGCCTGACGTATGAGTCACAGCCTGGTTGATTAGGTATCCTTTGGAGGTGCTTATCCAGTTCTCTCTTTAACACTGAGGGGTTTGCCAGTTATGCCCCTTATGTGTAGCGGAAGCGTGTTGAACAGTCTGACAAACTAGATCCGGCACGAACTTAAGGACGCAGGTGTGTGAAAACGCCCGACCAGAGAGCTCCTACAAGAGGCAATACTATATGTCATGAGGGACACCATGATGATTTTCGATGGGAAAACCTACAGACAAATTAAAGGAACTATGATTGGGGTATCTAGAAGCGTAGCCATCGAGGAAGGTACGGGCTCACCATAGCTCGTGCTAATTGGAACTTATTCAGAGTAGCTGAATTTATAACAACAACAACATCGAGGAAATATTTGTACACACAGCATTTGAAGCAGCCAGGCAAGAGTACAGACCAGCGGCGGATTTTTACCTGCACTACATGGAGGATATTTTTGGAGTAATGATGGGAGGCGAACAAGACATTACAGCTTTCTTCGCCAGGACAAATGGGGTCCACCCTAACCTCCGTTTCACCCAAGAAACGAGTGAAACAGCATTGAACTTCTTGGACACACATGTTTATCTCGACGAACACGGGAAGATTCAAACGGCAATCTTTTATAAACCAACAAACACTCGTGTCTCTAATACTCGTTAAGCCATCCACCATCATTAGAAATATTCCTACCCTACTCCCTGGGAACCCGACTAAAACGAATAGGAGTTGCGTGGTGACCACCGGCCAGGTCGGACGCTCCTGAGGTCTCTCCGCACTGGCTAGTGTTTACGTTGGGTGATTGCTTGTTTGCCCTGCTGGTGGTGGTTTGCCACTGACAGGGTGACGTTTGCCTTCGCCATGGGGTCATCTCGCCCTCCAGTGCAGAGGACATTGTCGGCTGGTCTAGCGTTTACGGTGCCGGTGGACCATCCATTGGTTGGTGTCGCCCTGGTGGACGTGCTTCATGTGCAGCTGTCGGACCTGGTGGGCGTCCAGCTGCTTCAGGGCAACCGTGCTGTGGTCAAGTTCCGCCTCCAGGCTGCCTTTCAGGTGTTTCTCGAGCGTTGTGAGGGGCGTGTTTACCCACTCCCTGATTCAGCTGGCTCAGTTAAGGTGGTGAATCTTAGTGTCACCTTGACGTCTGTGGCGGTGCATGGTGCCCCCTTCGAATTTCAGGACGACTTTTTAACCTCCTGTTTTGAGCGATTTGGGACCGTGTTAAGTGTTCGTTGGAACAAGGTCGTTGCCGGGCACTGTGTTGGTATGCTTGACGGCTCCCGCACCCTGACGATGTCGCTGAAGTGTAGTGTACCGTCGTCGATGTCCGTGTTGGGTTACACGCTCCGCTGCTTGTACCGGGGTCAACCGCGCACCTGTTATCGGTGTGGTCACGAGGGTCACCTGGCTGCGGCGTGCGACGTGGGAGCAACTGGTAGGGTGCATGTTTTTCGTGCAGAGGATTTCCCGCCCTTGTTACGTTCGGACGGTTCTGAGGACGGAGTAGGTGCTGTGCCTGAGGCGCCTGATTGCCTGTCTGCTGCTCCGCCTGTTGGGGCGAGTTCTACGGCGACACGTCAGGTGACTGCTGTGGCCCCTGGGGTTGTTGAGCCGGTGTGTGTGGGTGTCGGGCCGTCGCCTGAGCTGCGTGTAGTGCAGGATGTCTCGGTGGAGGTCCATGTCCCGCCCCCGCCTGTGGATGTGATACCGGCTCCCGGGGACGCGGGTTCTGCTGTTTTAGAGGGGGTGCTTCGGCAGGGGGAGGTGCCTGCCGTGCCTGTGTGTGTTGGTGAGTGTAGTTCTGCTCTTTCCGTCCCTTTGCAGAAGCGTGCGCGTCGGTGTTCTGAGGCTGTTTCCCTGGATGATGTGGCCTCTGTGGACTCTTCGGACGGTGCGGGTGTGGCCTGTGTGGATGTAAAGATGGTGGCCGTGCCTGCGGCGGGGCCTGCTGGGCGTGGTGTGGTGAGGCCTGTCTCGAAGCGTTCCCGGCGGGCTCGGAGTGTGTCTCCCCTTCGTGGTGTGCCTTGGGAGGAGGTGGGGGAGTATGGTAATCTGGCGCCCCCCGCCGAGAATGGTGGTGCTGTGAGGGGCTCCGACGTTGCTACCTGTGCCTCTCCTCCTGCGTCTCCTGCTGTTGGATCTCCGCAGTGGGGGGTTGTCCCTGATGATCGTGACCTTGTCGTGATGTTGCGGAAAGATGTGCGCCAGAGAGCCTCGGCTCCTGTGCCCGGTGGTGGGGTCGGTGCCGCGCCTGCGTCCCCTGTATCCCCTCCTTCCTTGCTCCAGTCTGGGGATTGCCTAGTCCCGTCTGCTGGGGTCGTGCCCTGTGAGGGTCCGGAGTTGGGCCCTTATCGGGATGCCCGGGTGCTTCCGATCCCGTGGTGCTCGTCCACTGTCTGGGTGTCGCGGGTGAAGGAGTTTGTGTATAGGGTGCCGGATAGGATGTCTCAGCCGAGGGCGCCGCCTGGTGGCCGGCTGCCCGCTGACCTGCGGGTGATTTGGGAAGCGTACTGCTTGCGCTTTCCGATACACAAGTTTCCGGAGAAGTATTAGTTCGTCTTGCGCACGCTGCTAAGCCGTGCATGGATCAGCTGCCACCGTGATCACGACGCCCCCCCCCCCCACCGGTGCGGGGAGTCTCCCTCTAACGTTCGCCTCTGTTTTCGTCGCCACTCCTCTCTCTACGGCCCATCACATCTACCGCTTTTGACTTTCTTCTCCTCCTGACCGTCAACGCGTCTCCTTACATCTGTCCTGGTGCAGTCATCGGGAGGGTTACCCCTTCATGCAAACTGCGCCTATTCTCAAGAAGAAGAAAACGAATAGTCAGCGATGGGGAGACTAGGGAAAGGGGGTTCCTTAAGCGTCTCTAGTATTTTTTTCGGACAGCATATCCGGATAAAATCCTACAAGATGCAGATGCAAAGTTAGCACACAGAAACAGGTCTTCATTATTACAACAGAGGAGGACAAGAGCCAACTAATGATACCCTAATCCTCCTGTAGCGAGTAGATTATCCCAATAATATACTCGCTCCAAATGCATTGTTAATATTCCTGTCAACCTTTGGAGATGAATGAGGTGAGGTGTTGCCCGGGCATATAAGCAGCAGAATAGCAAATATTAACTTTGCTAAATTGGCAACTCGTCATCCAGTGATACATAAAACAATTCAACCCAGCCTAGAGAACATAAAAAACATCACCACCAAAAAACTCTCACATCTCAACAAAGCCGACCTGCACCAGAGAATAGCTGAAGGTTCGCCATCTGCAACATGGTATCTTCAGGCAACCAAATTACAGATGCAACTGGGAGATTGGTGAACCCCGACAGAGAGAGTGCATCTTCTGCCAAACCGTCACAGAAAAGCCATTACTTCACTATCTTCTGGAATGTGAAGCAACCAATGACCTTAGAAGAGCTTTAAGAGTTCCTGAATCATGCAGTGGCCACCCTGAAGCCATCAACACAGCCACTCTCCTGGTCAACAAAGGTGTCCAGCAGCTGGACACCCTCATAAAGACTGTGAAGCAGTATCCTCCCCCACGATAACAGCTTGATGGTTAAATGCAACCTCAGAACACTGGGGAAAAAAAAAATTGTACCACTTACGGGCTATTCATGCCCGTGCCACCTCTTGGGTGGCTTAATCTTTATCAATCAATCAATCAAATATTAACTCACCATCTGGTCACCATTTGGTCCGGGAGACATCTCCCGTCACGCAGGGTGCAGTTGCGCCTCCACAGATCTCCAGTATCATCTATTGATACTGGTAATGGCTCAAAAGGGCCACCACTTACGGGCTATTCATGCCCGTGCCACCTCTTGGGTGGCTTAATTTTATCAATCAATCAAATATTAACTACCCTTATAAAGACTGTGAAGCAGTATCCTCCCCCGCGATAACAGCTTGATGGTTAAATGCAACCTCAGAATATTGAGAAAAAAAAATTATACCACTTACGGGCTTTTCATGCCCGTGCCACCTCTTGGGTGGCTTAATCTTCATCAGTCAAATATTAACTAGTCTACTTTCAAGTGTGGTCTAGAGCAGACACTTGCGAGATACTGTACCGACGCTCAGTGCGCTCATCTCGCACCAAAGTATCACCTGTGTACTTCTGTATATTCGACCAAATATATATATAGTATCTTAGTGTCTGTTTATTGTCACCATACTTTACGTAACAATAGAACCGTTACATTGGTGACCCCGGAGTGAAAAGAACACCTAGTCGCAAACTAGATCATCGTCATGGATTTATCTACCAGGTTTCCAGCATACAACGCAGATGAACCAGAATTTTGGTTCATGCAGATGGAGGCTATTTTCGACCTTCACGAAATTTCGACTGAGAAAGCCCGATATGCCTGCACCCTGCCAACACTTCCCTCGGAGGCTATGCACTATGCACACTGCCTCCGCTGTTATCACCGCGCCATCACCAGACGCCAAGACGTACACCGCATTGAAGGCCGCTCTTCTACAGGCAGTGACGAAACGCCGCATTCAACAAAGGGATCAACTCCTCACTGACAAAAGATTAGCAGACAAAACACCAGCCCAGCTTCTGCGGCATATTCAGTATGTGATGCATACTGCAACTGGCCCAGCCCCCAGCGAGATTGTGAGATCACTCTGGATACAACTCTGTCCAAAACACATTCAACCGGCCCTATTCAGTATGGCTGACGACACCCCATTAGCCCAGCTGGCTACACTGGCAGACAGGCTTCATACGACGTCCGATAACGCTACGCTGTCTCATCCCAGTGTAACACTACAGACACCCAACAACTCTACGTCCTCCAGAACCGGCGTTTCTTCCACCCAGGGAAGACGCACCTCGAACGCGAATCCAGTATCAGTCTCTTGGCGACAGCGAGAACATCGGGGAGAGCTTTGTTCTTACCACCAGAGGTTCGGACACCAAGCCCACAACTGTAGGGCTCCTTGTTCCTGGTCGGGAAACTACTTCGGCGGGGACTGTTAACGGCCAGTGACCCCGCCCTTTCAAACACTACACTGCTCTACATATCTGACATCATAACCAAACGCCGTTTCCTCGTTGACACAGGTGCAGCAGCTAGTGTGTTGCCTCCCTCACTGGTCAAACCGAGCTGCACTCCTGGTTTGGACTTAGGTGCCACCAATGGTACGTCCGTCCGTACATATGGGACCCGCGTCCTGGTTCTCGAGTTCGCCTCTCTGGGTCGCTTTACGTGGACTTTCCTCATAGCGGATGTGGAACAACCCATTCTTGGATGGGATTTCCTGCAACACCATCGACTTTTTGTGGATCCCGCAGGTGCAGTACTTCGAGCCTCTCCTAGTACCTCTACACAGGTTAACAGCGTCATCCCAGTCGTATCTACGGAACTTCAAGCACTCCTGGATGAATTCAAAGATGTGACCCAACCCGCCAGCCCGCGACCAGAAGTGCAACATACGATTACGCATCACATTACTACAATGGGAGCCCCTACCTTCGCCAGACCACGCCGCCTGGCACCGGAACGACTGGCGGTAGCACGTGCTGAATTCAACAAGCTACAGGAGGCAGGAATAATCCGCCCTTCGAACAGTCCATGGGCTTCACCTCTCCATATGGTCCTGAAAACAGCCCCAGGGGAATGGCGCCCTTGCGGGGACTACAGGGCTCTCAACGTTCGTACTCTGCCGGATCGCTACCCAATACCACACATCCAGGATTTCTCACAGGGATTGAGCCGCAACCGTTTTTTCGAAAATTGACCTTGTGCGGGCATTTCACCAGATCCCTGTGGAACCGGCAGACATTCCGAAAACAGCGATCACAACACCTTTTGGACTGTTTGAATTCGTCCGGATGCCTTTTGGTCTACAGAATGCAGCCCAGACATTCCAACGCTTCATCGACCAAGTAGTTAAGGACCTGCCTTTTTGCTACGCCTACATTGACGATCTGCTGGTGGCCAGTACATCACCAACGGAACATCTGCTACACCTCCGACTCCTTCTCACCCGTCTGCGCAACTTCGGCTTGCAGCTCAACTCCGAGAAGTGTATTTTCCATGTTCCAGAGCTGAATTTCTTGGGACACCGTGTGTCAGCAGCAGGGGTCCAACCACTAGAGAAGAAAATCGAGGCAATCAAGGAATTCCCGCGCCCATCTACTCCAAAGAAGTTGCAAGAATTTCTTGGTGTGGTGAATTTTTATCATCGATTCATCCCACATTGTTCGGACATCTTGCGACACTTATACGACCTCTTACGTGGTCGGAAACTCACGTCCCGTCTTCCGTTGGAGTGGACTCCCCAGGCAGAGACAGCATTCACCGACATAAAACACAAGCTGGCAGAATTCACCTTGCTCGCACACCCAGTGTCTGACGCTCCCACCAATCTATCTACCGACGCTTCAAACACAGCAATTGGTGCTGTACTACAACAGCTCGTTGAAGGAGAATGGCGCCCAATTGCATTCTTTTCAGCGCGCCTGTCACCCACTGAAGAGAAGTACAGCACTTTTGATAGGGAACTGCTCGCCATCTATGCAGCCATACAACATTTCCGGCACTTTCTCGAGGGGCGGAACTTCCACATCCTCACAGACCACAAACCTCTCACTTATGCACTGGCGGCCAAGGGTGATGCTCACTCTCCTCGAGTAGCCAACCACCTGGGATTCATCTCCCAATTTACCTCGGATATCCGCCATGTCAAAGGAACTAATAATGTCACAGCCGATGCACTGTCTCGACCCACCATAAACCACGTCGTGACAAACCCAGCTCGGGTGGACTATTGTGTAATCAGCAAAGCACAACGGGAAGACCCTGATCTGCAGCGATTACGAACATCTGACACAGCTCTCCGGTTCATCGAGATTCCCATGGAAGGTGGCGGAAGTATAATCTGTGACACCTCACGGACGGGAGCACTTAGGCCCTACATTCCTGCCCAGTTTCGCTGGAAAACGTTCTCAGTATTTCACTCCCTAGCACACCCAGGAGTACGTGCTTCCCAGAAACTACTAACGGAGCGTGTCGTATGGCCAGGAATCAATGCCGATGTTCGACGATGGACTCGCTCACGTCTCCAGTGCCAGCGAGCGAAAACACCGACACACAAAGAGCCCTCTGATGAAAGGGGCTCAATCATCAGCAGATTTCCTAGAATTTATCAAATCTACTCAGCCCAATGGAATCATTGCTTCCCTGGACGTCGAATCCCTATTTACCAACGTCCCAGTCGACACAACCATGGGAATGATACTGGACAGAGTATACAGAGACGAGAACACCCCCAAATTAGACATACCTGAGCCACACTTGAAGAGTCTTCTCGAAGCATGCACAAAGGAAGCCCCTTTCATCAGTCCACAAGGAGACATGTATTTACAAATAGACGGAGTAGCAATGGGCTTCCCCCTTAGGAGTTTTATTTGCTAATTTTTATATGGGAACCATCGAAGACAGTCTTCAGTAGCAGACAAAAATCAACTGTATATTGCCGTTATGTAGATGACATTCGTAATAGTAAAAGACTCGGATAACCTAATTGATCTAAAAAGCCATCTAGCGAGAGAGTCAGTACTCCGATTTACACATGAAAATAGTGAAAATAACAGTCTGCCATTCTTGGATGTACTAATAACAAAAACAGGAACCTCTTTAAGCACCAACGTATATACTAAGCCCACCAACATAGGATTATGCCTGAACGGTAGAAGTGAGTGCCCCCAAAGATACAAAGCCAGTGTTCTCAATGCTTATATTCGTCGAGCGCTTACCCACTGCTCTGAATGGAGCAACGTGAGTAGAGAGTTTGAAAGAGTAACTCAGGTATTGGTAAACATCGGATATAGCAACGCGGAAATAAACGCTGCTATAAGAAGACACTTAGACCGTTGGTATAATCCTGAACTTAGAACTGAAACCACAATACCTCCAATAAAATTATATTACAAATCAACCATGCACAGTGAACATATAAAAGAGGAAAGTATAATGAAAGAAATAATCCGTAAAGGAGTAAAATGCATTACTCCTAACCAAAACATAAACCTGATAATATTCTACAAAACCAAGAAGACTTCCGAACTCCTTTTCAAAAACAGCCCGAAACCGATGGAGAACCCTCTACAGCAATCAAGCGTTGTATACATGTACACTTGCCCCCACGAAGGATGTAACCTTCAATCTAAGTACATAGGTATGACGTCGACCAAGCTGACGAGGCGTTTGACATGCCATCTTCAATCCGGTGCCCCCAGGAATCACATGAGACAAGCCCATGACATCACCCTAACAAGAGAAATGTTGAACAAAAATACCTGTATAATAGACAAAACCCAAGATCCAAGAAGATTACAAATTCTTGAAGCAATTCACATAAGAATAGAACAACCTACCATGAACACCCAAATCACGGAACTATTTACTCTACCCACCATGAGAGTAAGGACAAGACCAGAACATAACGAAGTCAACACAGAAGACAATGTCCAACATAACAGGCCAATTACACTTGATTAATCTTTGTATGTAGATAGGAGCTGACTCGTGTGGGCCAATAGGCCTTCCGCAGTAACCTCTATTCTTATGTTCTTATGACACAGCTGCTCTACAATCCGTTCTTCTGAAGTCAGCTGTACCCAACTTCACCTACACCAGAGAAACTGTTCTCATCACGGACCTAACTGCTACTAGTCCTTATCCACTTGCCAGAGTCCGCCTGGATTGTCCGTTTATGCAAGGTAAAGTCAAAGTCGCCATCCGGGAAAAGCCTTTTCCCATGTCAGGAGTTCAACTTCTCCTGGGCAACGACTTGGCAGAAGGTCAACAATCTGCGAATTTAATCATAACGGAAAAACACCAGATGTGTGACTCAGCAGTGGAAAAATCCTGTCTTGCAGTTTGTTAAAGAAGAGGTCCAAGTAACTGATGATTCAGATGACGTTCCCCCTCCTGTTATGGTGACGAAGCAGGACACGCCTGCTCGCCCGAAACCAGCTGCCGCAGCTGTTCAAGATTCTCATAACCTCCCACCGAATCTCACCGTACTGGAGTTACGTAAGTTGCAGAGAGAGGATATCTCCTTAACATCTTTATTCTTACAGGCCGAGACTCAACCTAACTATCCCTCGTTTCTTTGTAGGGAACAAAGTACTATACAGGCATTATAGAACCAGGAAATTGAAGGACGACGACGATCGGGCCAACATCAACCAACTGGTAGTTCCCAACAGCCTACGATCAGATATCTTGCATCTGGTCCGTGGATCTCGCTCACACTGAGAGTTTTATAAGACCTACAAGGCCCTGCAACAGGACTACTACTGGCCAGGTATGATTAGAGATATCAAATACTTTGTAAAGAATTGCCACATGTCTCAGATGACAGGTAAGCCGAACGCTCCTTTATTAAGAACATAAGAACAAAGGTAACTGCAGAAGGCCTATTGGCCCATACGAGGCAGCTCCTGAGGCAACCCCTGATACAGGTACCAATGTCTGAGCCGTTCAGCCATACCATCAACAACTATGACGAGCCTCTGTCTCAGACAAGCTCGGGTAACATTGCTATATGTACTATCCCATGTTCTACCACCAGGTAGATATTGTGGGTTGGAGATCCCTGTGCCCTTCACCACCACCTTCGAGGTCAACCCCGGAACTCTCAGTTCCTGCGACGGCGCTGGAACCAATCGTATTGGCGTATGCCTTTCCATTGGAGACTTTCAGCGCCATGGAGAGGGGGGGGGGGACCTGCTGCCTGGGTAACAGCTTCTCCCCCGAATCAACCTACCCTGGTTTTGCGCCCTGGTGAAGCCACTCCAGACCGACAACCAGAGCGCAACTCCATAGTCTCCTGAGACAAATGGATGCCTACCACCAGGTATTCTACAGCAGTTTCCGTCCAGAACAGTACGGCTGCTAACGTTGTGAAACACTTCGGGAAGCAGTGCCCGCAGTACGGACACGGCCAGGAAAGTCAGAACAAGTGTGATACCATCTCCTCCAACGACCTGAGTAAGACAACCAACATCACCAAGGTATTGTCTAATCCTTCTCGTTGTTCTTGGACTGACTACAGTGGTTCTAAATTCTCAATCTACTCCAACATCAGGAAAGATCCTTCTCTCTACGAACCAAATCCAAATAAACGTGCTCCTCCAGACAACTTTATCAGCCCTCAGCTAAAATATTGTAAGACAAACTTACCTTTCATTGCATTTGAAAGGCGTAAATCCTTGTCTTCTACTAACTCCATTCTCGCCCTGCCAAGTATTAGAAAACCTTCAGTCTTCCACCCTGGCGATAGGAACACCACCATACCGCAGCGAGATGGGATCATACACTCCAGCTACAGTCATCAGAGAGGAGCCACTCAAGATCTCCTCAGTCTCCGTCTCATGTGGCATGTGGCAGTCTCCGTGGTGTAGTGGTAAGACACTCGCCTGGCGTTCCGCGAGCGCTATGTCATGGGTTCGTATCCTGGCCGGGGAGGATTTACTGGGCGCAATTCCTTAACTGTAGCCTCTGTTTAACGCAACAGTAAAATGTATACTTGGATGAAAAAACTATTCTTCGCGGCAGGGGATCGTATTCCAGGGACCATAGGATTAAGGACTTGCCCGAAACGCTACGCGTACTAGTGGCTGTACAAGAATGTAACAACTCTTGTATATATCTCAAAAAAAAAAAAAAAAAAAAAAAAAAAAAAAAAAAAAAAAGATCCTATCCGGCGTGCAACACAACGAACCATCAAATCTGTTAGGTTACAACTTCCTCTCCTCGGACTTCAACATTCTTCGGTCCATGCAGCAGGCCCAGATCAACCTCAGTCTAGTACTCTGCTGGGTCCTGCAGCACAACCTTAACATCCTCTAGGACCTTAACATTCTTCGGTCCCTACATCAGGATCAGTTCACCAACTAGCACCTACATTTGCTTCGCTGGGCACTGTATCTGCAGAACTTCAACATTACCATCCACTATATCAAAAGCTCCGGCAACGTCGTCGCTGACGCACTTTCACGAGTCCACGAGGTGGACTCGTCCACTCCTACTGTTCTACACTCCGCTGCAGTCGAATAGGCAGTAGGAGCAGGCTTCGAGGGAGAGCGGTCACGGTAATATCTCTAATAAGAGATTCGACCTGCTCCATCCTCACCTATTCTATCCTACCACGTCTATATATATTCAAGAACTGCAGCCACAAGAGCAAGAACAACTGCTTCTCAACGTCTAGACGGTGGACTACCTCCCGCCAACACCACGGCCCGTCACCCTCCTTGCACCTGGCTGGGAGCTCACACCACCCCACAGAGAACAACCTCAGTGGTCGTTAGTGCGAGCTGGTTCATAGTTATGTACGACTTCAGCGCCACCTGGACGGCCATCGTTCCCTATATATGTGTAGAGGTTTGATGCTCCAGCTAGTCAGGTTACTCCTGCGTGCTCTACTGACTAGATTGATGAAGATTAGGCCACCCAAAAGGTGGCACGGGCATGAATAGCCCGTAAGTGGTGGCCCTTTTAAGCCATTACCAGTATCAAGAGATGATACTGGAGATCCGTGGAGGTACGACTGCACCCTGCGTGATGGGAGATGTCTCCCGTGCTACTGACTAGATCTATTGACATACTTCGGTGTGGCAACAGATTTATGCAGTCTTGGATCACGGTATTCCCGCACAATTTTCTAGTATTCATAAATTAACGTAACGTAAATTTAATTGTTTGTTTGACTTGTTAGATTTGCACTCTGTATTAAGCCAAACTTGGATAATATTTTTGTTTTGTAATTTAACATCAGTTTTCTATTAAAGTAAAGTATATTTAAATTTTTGTTCTGTATGTCTTATCCTACAGTTACCTTAACATGAAGATTCAACTTGCATTCTAACTTTTTTCCTATTTTTTGCTTTTGTTTTATGTGACTGGCATTCCATCTGCTTAGAGACACAGCACGAACATCAATTTTTCTCGCCACAATACATACACACACACACACATACACACACACACACACACACACACACACACACACACACACACACACACACACACACACACACACACACACACACACGTACGTGTGTAAATCACAAAAATTAACATGATGAAAACTGAGTGACACATACTAGCTGTACCCGGCCACGCATTGCTGTGGCTCAGCAACTGAGAAACAGCAACCTTCCCCATCTCCCAGTCCTCCACCATATTCCCCTTCCTCCATTCCCTTGTCCTCCCAACTATTCCCCACACCCCCGTCCCCTCGTCTTCATCTCCCACTCCACTGTCCCCTGGTCATCCTTAAAATTCCCCCCCCCCCTCCCCCGTCCCCTCGTCTTCCCCACTCTCCTGTTCCCTCCTCTCCACCATTCTCCATTTCCCTGTTCCCTCGTCCCCACCATCCCCCACTCCCATCCCCTCGTCCTTCCCACCATTCCCCACTCCGTTGTACGATGCATTCCCAAATGACCTGATGTTCATCAGAAAATTTGGAACATCAAATGATCTGATTATCACAAATAAGAAAAAAGTACAAAAAAAACGAAATTAAAAATAATGAAAAAATAAATAAACTATACTCACGAAATGAGCAGTATGGTAAACAAAGTTCAATTCCAACGCAATGTCACAATTAAATCAAAATGAAAATAATTTGAAATCTGTGAAAAATCAAATTATCAATGAAATTGGAAACACTGAAATGGAATCTTAACATATTTAGTATAGCATGTGTTGCTTTTATGTGCAACAGATGGCTCTGTTTTTCAATAAAATCATGTTTTTTTCCCCTCACAGACGTGACATCAATATAGTACGTATATTAAAACCCGCTGGGATGCGAATAGAACAGTGTGTGAAAATTTCAAAGCAATTGGTGAAGAACTTTCGGAGATTAGTGATTTTGAACAAACGAACATTTACACACGCGCGCACACTATATTTATATATATTATTTATATATATATATATATATATATATATAATATAAATATATATATATATATATATATATATATATATATATATGTATATATATATCCAAGAGTTATAGCTCTTGTTATTTTATGTCTCTACGAGGCTTTCAAGCAAGCCTCGTCGTGTAGCTCGGGGGGGCTGTTGAAGAAAACCTCCAGACATTAAAAATACCTCACAGCTCATTTAACTTAGAGCCGAGTCGCATGTCAAGGTTGCTTGTTACACATACCAGTTTGGTAAATGGTGGGGAGAGTAGAAGGGGGGACGGTTGGAGGGGAGGAGGTATATAAGGCAGTCGGCGCCTTTCACCGAGAACCACAACCAACATGAAGACCGAGGTGAGTAGAGCGCTTATACGCAGTTTACTTTTAGTCCTGGCGTATGTTCAGGGCTAAGGTATACTTGTTCAAGGCTAAGGTATACTCAGGAATACTAATGTACTAATACTGGTGTCTCGGGAAGTAATTATGGTAGCTTTTATACGCCTCTGGAGGTTGATATAGGCTTCAAGCCTAACCAAACAGCTCGCCGGAGCCCTTCCTCGCGCTCTTCTGAACGCTTCAAGCATTTTTATTCACTATTTTGGAACATGTTAGTTATTATAGCACTGCTGATGTTAGCCTCGGTAGTGGTGAGGTACGGGAATGTACTGCCAGGCACGACAGTGGTGAGGTACGGGAGGGTACTGCCAGGCACGACAGTGGTGAGGTACGGGAGGGTACTGCCAGGCACGACAGTGGTGAGGTACGGGAGGGTACTGCCAGGCACGACAGTGGTGAGGTACGGGAGGGTACTGCCAGGCACGACAGTGGTGAGGTACGGGAGGGTACTGCCAGGCACGACAGTGGTGAGGTACGGGAGGGTACTGCCAGGCACGACAGTGGTGAGGTACGGGAGGGTACTGCCAGGCACGACAGTGGTGAGGTACGGGAGGGTACTGCCAGGCACGACAGTGGTGAGGTACGGGAGGGTACTGCCAGGCACGACAGTGGTGAGGTACGGGAGGGTACTGCCAGGCACGACAGTGACATTTAACGATAAAAGAAAAACGTGTTATGTACACGTGCGCCAGGTTCGATGATGCATGAAACAGGTTGCTAATTTTATCACAGGCGTCGCCTCCACACACAGGTTATACCTTCACTCAGGTGTCGTGGGGGTCAGGCTCGTGTCTGTATGGGGGGGGGGGAGTGGCCAAGGTTGGTGTCTGTACTGGGGGGGGGGAGTGGCCAAGGCTGGTGTCTGTACTGGGGGGGGGGAGTGGCCAAGGCTGGTGTCTGTACTGGGGGGGGGAGTGGCCAAGGCTGGTGTCTGTACTGGGGGGGGAGAGTGGCCAAGGCTGGTGTCTGTACTGGGGGGGGGGAGTGGCTAAGGCTGGTGTCTGTACTGGGGGGGGGAGTGGCTAAGGCTGGTGTCTGTACTGGGGGGAAGTGGGCAAGGCTGGTGTCTGTACTGGGGGAGGAAAGTGGCAAAGGCTGGTGTCTGTACTGGGGGAGGAAAGTGGCAAAGGCTGGTGTCTGTACTGGGGGAGGAAAGTGGCAAAGGCTGGTGTCTACTGGGGAGTAGTGGCAAAGGCTGGTGTCTGTACTGGGGGGGGGGAGTCTCCAAGGCTGGTGTCTGTACTGGGGGGGGGGGGGAGTGGCAAAGGTTGGTGTCTGTACTGGGGGGGGGAGTGGCAAAGGCTGATGTCTGTACTGGGGGGGGGTAAAGGCTCGTGTCTGTATAGGGGGGCAAGGCTCGTGTCTGTACTGGGGTGGGGGGGGGGTGGCCAAGGCTGGTGTCTGTACTGGGGTGGGGGGGGGTGGCCAAGGCTGGTGTCTGTATTGGGGGGGGAGTGGGCAAGGCTGGTGTCTGTATTGGGGGGGGGAGTGGGCAAGGCTGGTGTCTGTATTGGGGGGGGGAGTGGGCAAGGCTGGTGTCTGTATTGGGGGGGGGGAGTGGGCAAGGCTGGTGTCTGTATTGGGGGGGGGTGGCCAAGGCTGGTGTCTGTATTGGGGGGGGAGTGGGCAAGGCTGGTGTCTGTATTGGGGGGGGAGTGGGCAAGGCTGGTGTCTGTATTGGGGGGGGGGGGAGTGGGCAAGGCTGGTGTCTGTATTGGGGGGGGGGGAGTGGGCAAGGCTGGTGTCTGTATTGGGGGGGGAGTGGGCAAGGCTGGTGTCTGTATTGGGGGGGGGAGTGGGCAAGGCTGGTGTCTGTATTGGGGGGGGGGAGTGGGCAAGGCTGGTGTCTATTGGGGGGTGGGTGGCCAAGGCTGGTGTCTGTACTGGGGGGGGTGGTCAAGGCTGGTGTCTGTACTGGGGGGGGTGGCCAAGGCTCGTGTCTATTGTGAGGGGGGGGGGGTGGCCAAGGCTCGTGTCTATTGTGGGGGGGGGTGGCCAAGGCTGGTGTCTGTATTGGGGGGGGTGGCCAAGGCTGGTGTCTGTATTGGGGGGGGGGTGGCCAAGGCTGGTGTCTGTACTGGGGGGGGGGGTGGCCAAGGCTGGTGTCTGTACTGGGGGGGGGGGCTGGTGTCTGTACTGGGGGGGGGCTGGTGTCTGTACTGGGGGGGGGTGGCCAAGGCTGGTGTCTGTATTGGGGGGGGTGGCCAAGGCTCATGTCTATTGTGAGGGGGGGGTGGCCAAGGCTCGTGTCTATTGTGGGGGGGGGGGTGGCCAAGGCTGGTGTCTGTATTGGGGGGGGGGTGGCCAAGGCTGGTGTCTGTATTGGGGGAGGGGGTGGCCAAGGCTGGTGTCTATTGGGGGGGGGGGGTGGCCAAGGCTCGTGTCTATTGTGAGGGGGGTGGGTGGCCAAGGCTCGTGTCTATTGTGAGGGGGGGGGGGTGGCCAAGGCTCGTGTCTATTGTGGGGGGGGGTGGCCAAGGCTCGTGTCTGTACTGGAGGAGGGGGGCCCAAGGCTCGTGTCTGTACTGGAGGAGGGGGGCCCAAGGCTCGTGTCTGTACTGGGGGGGGGGAGGCCCAAGGCTCGTGTCTGTACTGGTGGGGGGGGCCCAAGGTTCGTGTCTGTACTGGTGGGGGGGGGGCCAAGGCTCGTGTCTGTACTGGTGGGGGGGGGCCCAAGGCTCGTGTCTGTACTGGTGGGGGGGGCCCCAAGGCTCGTGTCTGTACTGGTGGGGGGGGGCCCCAAGGCTCGTGTCTGTACTGGTGGGGGGGGCCCCAAGGCTCGTGTCTGTACTGGTGGGGGGGGGCCCCAAGGCTCGTGTCTGTACTGGTGGGGGGGGGCCCCAAGGCTCGTGTCTGTACTGGGGGGGGGGGCCAAGGCTCGTGTCTGTACTGGTGGGGGGGCCCCAAGGCTCGTGTCTGTACTGGTGGGGGGGGGGCCCAAGGCTCGTGTCTGTACTGGTGGGGGGGGGCCCCAAGGCTCGTGTCTGTACTGGTGGGGGGGGGGGCCCCAAGGCTCGTGTCTGTACTGGTGGGGGGGGGGCCCAAGGCTCGTGTCTGTACTGGTGGGGGGGGGGCCCAAGGCTCGTGTCTGTACTGGTGGGGGGGCCAAGGCTCGTGTCTGTACTGGTGGGGGGGGCCCAAGGTTCGTGTCTGTACTGGTGGGGGGGGGGCCCCAAGGCTCGTGTCTGTACTGGGGGGGGGCAAGGCTCGTGTCTGTACTGGTGGGGGGGGGGGCCCAAGGCTCGTGTCTGTACTGGTGGGAGGGCCCCCCAAGGCTCGTGTCTGTACTGGTGGGGGGGCCCCCCAAGGCTCGTGTCTGTACTGGTGGGGGGGGGCCCCAAGGCTCGTGTCTGTATTGGTGGGGGGGGAGCCCAAGGCTCGTGTCTGTACTGGTGGGGGGGGCCCCAAGGCTCGTGTCTGTACTGGTGGGGGGGGGCCCCAAGGCTCGTGTCTGTACTGGTGGGGGGCCCCCCAAGGCTCGTGTCTGTACCGGTGGGGGGGGGCCCCAAGGCTCGTGTCTGTATTGGTGGGGGGGGAGCCCAAGGCTCGTGTCTGTACTGGTGGGGGGGGGGCCCAAGGCTCGTGTCTGTACTGGTGGGGGGAGCGGCAAAGGTTCGTGTCTGTACTGGTGGGGGGGCCAAGGCTCGTGTCTGTACTGGTGGGGGGGGCCCCAAGGCTCGTGTCTGTACTGGTGGGGGGGGGGCCCAAGGCTCGTGTCTGTACTGGTGGGGGGGGCCCAAGGCTCGTGTCTGTACTGGTGGGGGGGGCCCCCAAGGCTCGTGTCTGTACTGGTGGGGGGGGGGCCCAAGGCTCGTGTCTGTACTGGTGGGGGGGGGGCCCAAGGCTCGTGTCTGTACTGGTAGGGGGCGGCAAAGGTTCGTGTCTGTACTGGTGGGGGGGGGCCCCCCAAGGTTCGTGTCTGTACTGGGGGGGAGTGGCCAAGGTTCGTGTCTGTACTGGTGGGGGGGGGCCCCAAGGCTCGTGTCTGTACTGGGGGGGAGCGGCAAAGGTTCGTGTCTGTACTGGGGGGGGGGGAGTCGCCAATCACAAGTATTTTGTTTGTTTCTGCACGGACCCTCGCCTTCTGACTGTCCCACTATGTGTTACTGATACAAGTCTTACTCATGAGATGGATGAGTATTCATGACTCGAGGGGCCTCTGCCTCATTAAAATTATGTCCAGTCTGTTTGGCAACTTCCTCTGCACTGTTAAATTGTTTGAAATGTTATTTCGTGTGTAAATCTACACTGCATTAGATAATGTTTCAGTTTTATGTTAGGCAATTCTCCATTTCGCCTCTTCTTCTGGAGCCTTTAAGTTTATTATCCATGCATATGGATTTCCAGGCCTCGTGCCGTCTAAGTGGACTTTATTTCATGCCTTCCTCAGAATAAGTGGTTTGTAGTTTGTTGAATTTCTTGTACTAACAAGCAGATCCAGCTGTTTCTGCTGTTATTATCACTGCACATCTTCTGCAGTGCTCTAATTATTTTCTTAATCTACACTTGACTGTGTGGTACTGTTTGTAAATGTCTGCATTTCCCCTCTTAGCTGTAAGATTTGCAGTTTCATGTGCAATGTCATTCTCTGTTATTGCTACACTACTCGACACCCAGTGGATAATTATTCGCCGACCTTGGCATTTGAGTGTTAATGCTATATAACATTTGTGATGAGATGAATGTTGTTGCGTAAGTGTTCCTATTGCAAGACTTGTACGGCAGTTATTGAATGTGTGTGATAATGTGCGGTCAGTGATCAGCAAGAGCATGTTTCAAAGCCAGTATATCACTAGAGTTGAGCACACATTTGCGAGTCCCAACTCTCAAATCACCTGACCTATCTGTGTCTGTGTAATTACGTGAAACTGTCAGATAACAAGTTTTCTTCTATATCCATATGTGGAACGTTACATAGTAGATGGGGTCAGTCTGATTTTTACCTTGAAAAAACAGAATCTGAATGTCGTCTATCATCTGGTGCCTCGCCCCTTGTTGAACCTCTTCGTAATTACCTAAGTGTAGTTACAGGATGAGAGCTACGCTCGTGGTGTCCCGTCTTCCCAGCACTCTGTCATATAACGCTTTGAAACTATTGACGGTCTTGGCCTCCACCACCTTCTCACCTAACTTGTTCGTTAGCTTCCTGCTGTGTCAGTAGGGCCGACCCAAGCAGCAGTGTGCCGACTGCTGCAGCAACCTGTCCTCCTACAGTCTGTCCTCCTATAAAGAACGTCGCTTTTCGCTCGTATGCGTTACACAATGCCAAAAAATTTCGTACTAGAAAATGGAAGCTGCTCGCGAAAGTGACAGACTGTCCCTTTTACTGTTTTTTGGGTCCTCTGGTAGGTTAGGAGGGGACACTTTAAATTAACCGTTTTCTTGACAATGGGAAACGTTAGGAGGACGGGCTGGCCGCCGTGTGCAACAGCCGGTCTCAAGAAATCGGTCCGTTGGAAGTTTTGCCAGATAAGCTGCGTGAGAAGAGATTCGACGACCATGAGAACAGACCCGTTATTGCTGGGTTGCAGCATATGTGCGTGAGACGATGACTGCTTCAAGATGGTGGACGTGCCAGAAGACGACACCGATCTTCGTGCACCAAGCAAGGTGACAACGTTGGAGAAGTTGGCGGAAGAGGCCGTACCAGTGTGTCACAGTCGCATGGGGTCAAGGTGGAGTGGTCTACATGCATGTAGGTCCAGGCGAATAACTCGCCTGGCGCCGTGTCTGAAACGTCAGGTGAGGCGGACACCAGGAGCTTTACACTACAGTGGTTTGGTCTAAGAATAACCACATTCTCCTCTCAAATGTAACATGTAAGAATAGCTTGCAAACTTTAGGTAAACAATTTCTGTCCAATAAAGTGAAATGATTTCTTTAATCAACAGTAAACATACGGAACAGTTTACCTAAGGAAATGCGAATGAAACATTTCAAACTCTTTAAATCCGGACATAACTTTGCTTACATACACCATCATTAGTCTTCCTTTAAACCAACCCGTGTAGACCCAATGGTCTGTTGATGTTTGATTTGTTTAAACATTTGTATTGCTGACCAAACCACAACTTAGAAGCTGGAGAAGCGAAGAAGTTTCGCTTCGTCCTGGACCATTACAAAGTCTTGTCGTTTGGTCATTTCTTCAGCCCGTTATTGTGACATTGTCTGTACCATTTTAAGTCTTTTGTGCTATTACTACCTAGCTTTTTTGGCAAGTACAGAAGCAGCATGTTATATAAGCTTCAGTTAGACTGATTCAAGTGTTCTAACGGCACTACTTTTCCCCCAGGTGCTGTTGCTGTGTACAACGCTGGTGGCCGGGTTGTCCGCCACGGCTCCATCGGTATACCAAGCAGTCGAGGTCCAGCAACTCGGCCCAAGTACCTTCAGTTTAGACGACGACGTTCTCGACATCATCAACACCCTCTTGCCGGATATCTCCAAACTATTGCGAGACTTTAAGGCAAGAGCTTCCGACACCGCGCTCCACCAAGCAAAACGCTTCAAGGATCTTATAGAATTGTTTATCCCTCTGATCAGGAGGATGATCGAGTTCGAAGCAGAAGACGAAGGCCGAGCGGTCAGAGAGGAAGATCTTGAAATGCTAAAAAACGCAGAACTTGCCTTGTCATATCTGAATTTATTGGCAGAGTCTGAATTCAACTTTGAGGATCCTCCAGATATGGATATCGGAGAACACACTGACCTCCTGCTGCCAGACTATACACGAGAACCTGCAAATATCCAAGACATTACTATTCCAGAGGTTAAAATACCGGGGGTGACGATTCCTGATGTAGTTATCCCAGAAACTAACCTTCCAGGACTGAAAATGTCAGAAAAACGCATTACCATCCCAGATATAGAAGAAACAACAATTCCAAGACGCAGAATTCCTTTCGGAGCAAGGAATACTAGGCCTGGAGCAAGGAATACTAGGCCTGGAGCAAGGAATACCAGGCCTGGAGCAAGGAATACCAGGCCTGGAGCAAGGAATACCAGGCCTGGTAGAAAAGTGAACACTTCCGCGAGTAAAGACACAAGTATACCTGCATCCGACACCAAATCTTTAGAAGACATGCACACGGCAGCCACAAGCACCACGGCGGACCAATCACCAACATTTATCAGGTCTACTAGAACGACACTTCCAGGATTCTCGGTCAGTCGCCGAACTCCAGCCTCCAGAAAATTGAGACATCACAGTCCAGACTTATTATGAGGAGCCCAAAGATTCATTTTAGCTCAAGATGTATTTCATTGTGTATTTTATGGAATTAATTTTAAAGTCAAAATATATGAAGAAATTTAACTTAAAAAAACACTACCACTAGCAACTAGTGGTAGTGTCTACAGTAATTTAATACAAGTAAATCCTTCCATAAACACACAAAATATTCCTCCAGTTCTTTAACAAGTATATGTTGCTTCAGGGAACCTACGACTGAACTTTTATTTTAAAGACGTCTCCCAGGAAAGGCAAGGTGGCCTGGCGAGCGTGCAAGGGGTGAACAGTGTGTGATTAAGCAGCTCACACTTTGGTCTGGAAACGCCACCACAGCTCGCGTGATACAGGCAGCCTATCTACTTACAACAAGCCGGTGGACACATTGTTATACTTTAACAAACTAGCATATAATTTTATCTTCTCATTCACGAGAGATACAGTTTGATACAGACTGATACAGGGTCTGGTGTGTCCGTCAAAGGCAGAGAGACTCGCACCTCTGTTTCACTCCCTAGATGTCAAAGTACCTCACTGTAATATGCTGCCTCAGTACTTTTTTACCAATCCTTTAGTGTGTTGGTTATTATTGACTAAACCATAACACTTGTATTAACATCTTTACTCCTCTACCTCCGCTTCCTGTCATTCAAATTCCCAAAGCTGATATGACAGTTTTTTTGTATCACTTCATAAAAAGCCACTACATTTAAACCCCTTTGATCCTCAACCATCACCTCTTTTACTAGTCTTTCACCCAATTTCGCCGATATTCCTCGATCACGCTGTTCATGAAATAAGCTATTCTAAGGCTAAAACCAAAAGACTAAATAGTTAACTCTCTTAACATTGTATTCGAGAATACTAGAATACACACAACCCTTTTGTAATTTATTTTAACAAAACACTCCAGAGGGCAACTTTCGCTGCTCCTGGCCGGGGGCCCCCCGCTTCCTCCCCTCTCTTCGCCGGGGCCAACCGCGTCCTCCCCTCCCTTGGCCGGGCCCCCCCCCCCTGGCCGCTGGCAACAGTGGTACTAGAAAACGTTTTGTCATATACAAGAAAAAGAACGAAAAAGTTTGCAAGGAAATAACACGAATGTATTGGTGTAATGCCAAGCCGTTTGACCCGGAATTGTTCCAAAGAATATCATAGTACGTACAGCGACTATGGAAGGAATGTACAAATATGCACTGTTGCGAAGATAGTACAGTAGAAAATGTGAACTTGTTAGTTGTGTATAGCAACCGCGAAAGGGCACGTCGAGGCTGACCTGGTTAGTGAGATAGTGGCCTGAAGATAGTGAGGTGATGGTAGTTAGTGAGGATGGTGATGAAGGTGGTGGGTTACAGTGATGAAGGTGGTAGGATACAGTGATGAAGATGGTGGTTACAGTGATGAAGGTGGTGGTTATAGTGATGAAAATGATTACATTGATGAAGATGGGGGTTACAGTGATGAAGGTGGTGGTTATAGTGATGAAAATGATTACATTGATGAAGATGGTGGTTACAGTGATGAAAATAGTGTGTAATAAAGATCCTTCGTCACCCGAGCAACGCCGGGTACCCAAGCTAGTCTTACATATTTATATTTATATATATATTTATATATTTATATATATATATATATATATATATATATATATATATATATATATATATATATATATATATATATATATATATATATTTAATATATATATATATATATATTAGGCCTATGATTGCCCATTTAAGCCTATGAAAGACTTGACAGCAGCGGCAGCAGCTTGTACCTTTTAGTACACCAACAGTATAAAACTTGGAATATTTGAACGTACAACAGTACATATTTTGAACATCCCTCCCATAGTCGCTATTTGTAATATATATATATATATTTTTTTTTTTGCCAAAATAGGATGCCGCTTCACATTGACATGATGTTAAAGAATCCATATGATGCTAAAGATAAATTTGCACAAACTATTAATAATTTATTAATCATGGTAGTAGGCATCCATCAGTCTCAGGAGACTATGGAGTTGCGCTCTGGTTGTCGGTCTGGAGTGGCCTCTCCAGGGCGCAAAGCCAGGGTAGGTTGATACGGAGGAAAAGCTGTTACCCATGCAGCAAGTCCCCTCCCCTCTCAAGTAATGGGAGAGAGAGGGGGGGGGGGGGACCTGCAAGACCTTATGATTTATGTACATATAAATTAATCATATTTGAGATATAAATTATGTAAGTGTATCATCTCGCGGGAAATACCCAAATAAGGGTCTTTACCATTAAACTATTTCAAGTGAAAATGAACTTTTATTCGTTTTTCCTTAGTAAAAGCAGTCAGTTGACACTGGTTTGGCGGCAAGATGCGTCTCCAGAGGTCACTCCGCGGTCCAGGGCGCGTCTGTCTCCTCGCGAAATGTGCGGAACTCATCAAAAACTATCATTTTCTTCACACCGTAACTTTCACGGATAATTATAAAAGATAAATATGTATATCTGAATAAACTTTTCTTTGAATTACATATTGCCTTTAAATTTCACACACACACACACACGTACATATATATATATATGTATGTATGTATGTATGTGTGTGTGTGTGTGTGTGTGTGTGTGTGTGTGTGTGTGTGTGTGTGTGTGTGTGTGTGTGCGCGCGCAGGGGTCTGGTAGCTGAGCTGACAGCGCGCAGAACTCGTAATTCTGTGGCCCGGGTTCGATTCCCGGAGCAGGCAGCAACAAATGGCCAAAGTTTCTTTCACCTTGATGCCCCTGTTACCTAGCACTAAATAGCTACCAGGGAGTTACACAGCTATTACGGAGCTGCTTCCTTAGGGGGGGGGGATTAATTAGTTACAGTTGATTGACAGTTGAGAGGCGGGTCGAAAGAGCAGAGCTCAACCCCCGCAAGCACAACTAGGTGAATACACGCGCGCGCGCGCACGCTCGTTGCAGTAAGACAAACAAACAAATATGTTATGCAAGTCCTGTATATCTTTAATGTTTTTTTTAAATTAAAAATAATAATATTCGATTGTAACTCCTAAAACTAGTTTAATAAACCAGTAACAATGACCGGATCAAGGCTAACAGGCTTCGCATATATATTTATTTCTGCAGGGATATTCCTGCGCGGGCCCTAAGCCTCTGGCTGGCCCACTGGGCGGGCCCTAAGCCTCTGGCTGGTCCACTGCGCGGGCCCTAAGCCTCTGGCTGGTCCACTGCGCGGGCCCTAAGCCTCTGGCTGGTCCACTGCGCGGGCCCTAAGCCTCTGGCCGGCCCACTAAGTGTTGCTTGTTTCTGTTTTACTTGGGCGGAGTATGAGTATTTATGACTCGTATGGTCGCTTCAGTAAGATTTTGTCCCATGTGTTTAACAACTTCTTCCGCTCTGTTGAATCTAAGTTGAAATCTTATTGGGTTTGTAACTGTGCACTGTGTTAGATAATGTTCCAGCGGTCTGTCAGACTGTGCTGTACCGAGGGGTTGTACAGCAACACACACTTAAAACCATGCCAGCAGAGTACAGCACAGCAGAGTACAGCACAGCAGAGTACAGCACAGCAGAGTACAGCACAGCAGAGTACACCACAGCAGAGTACACCACAGCAGAGTACACCACAGCAGAGTACACCACAGCAGAGTACACCACAGCAGAGTACACCACAGCAGAGTACACCACAGCAGAGTACACCACAGCAGAGTACACCACAGCAGAGTACAGTACGCTCTCTATACAGTTAATAAGCAATTTTATGGCCTCTTGTGGGCGACCCGCAGGGCATGGATGCGAGGATACAAAGTGGTACGCATAAAAAATTAATAAACAGTTGGTAGCTAATTTTAAGCAAATCTTTGACAAATGTGGTGATCCGCCAAGGCTGTCCAGGAGGCCCAGGCTCTAAAGGGGAAAAAAGAGCATAAATCCATATTCAATGCCGGTGTCCGGCCATGAAGGAGACAAGACTGCAAGCTAAACCCCCAGCCCACACGCACACAACACCCCCCCACACACACACAACACCCCCCCCCCCACACACACACATCCACCCCCACCACACACACACAACACCCCCCCCCCCCCCCACACAACACCCCCCCCACACACACACACACACATCCACCCCCCCACACACACATCCAACTCCCCCCCCCCCCCAACACACACACACACATCCACCCCCCCAACACACACACACATCCACCCCCCCCCAACACACACACACATCCACCTCCCCCCCCACACACAAACACGCCCACCCGCCCCCCCCCCCCCCCCCACACACATCTTTGGCTGTTTGGATATGAAAAACACAAAACGTTTAAATATTTCAGGAGCCATCCTCCTCGACTACGACCCAAATTCTCGGCAGATATGCAACTTCAAGTTTCCATTACAACTAAAACTGGAAACTCTCAGCCGCCTCAATCTAGATAACAGCCAAGATGGAGCTAGGGGGGGGGGGGGTAGAAATAGCCTAAGCTACTCTATCCTTTTGAGATGTATTTCTTGCTTATCTCAATAAACATACTTGAACTTGAAAGATGGAGCTATATTTTACATCAAAGCTCTTATAAATAGTATAATCAATTTCCTCAGATCCTTACATTAAAATACTAAAGAATCCCGACTTAGAAAAATTGATATTTAATCAGTACATCTTCATCTATGATAATCACCTCAGTGGAAGAAAAAGGAACTCTTCGAATCAATATTTGTCATGTGCAGTTGAAGGCGGGTATTTGCGCTGTATAGCATGTTATCAGCGAAGAACAGCATCATCACAGGGAACAAGCACATGAACAGGAAAGAACGTCCATAGAACGAGCTATACCAGCAGATACCAAGCGAGAAAATAGTAGAGTGGGGGGGGGGGGGAGTAGAGTTGGGGGGGGGAGTAGAGTTGGGGGGGGGGAGTAGAGTTGGGGGGGGGAGTAGACTTGCTGGGGGGGAGTAGACTTGCTGGGGGAAGAAATAGACTTGCTGGGGGGGGGGGGAAGTAGACTTGCTGGGGGGGGAGTAGACTTGCTGGGGGGGGAGTAGACTTGCTGGGGGGGGAAGTAGACTTGCTGGGGGGGGGTGTTAGGGAGTAGAGTTGGGACCTTACACACCACCCACATGTACATAAAGTGTCAGCCACACCAGGCTTCTAACCTTAAATTGGCAAGTTTAAAAAAAAAACTAAAAACAAATGAAAATCTAAACAAATGAGAATAGTTTCGACGCCTCTGAATAACATTATTGAATTAGTAACGGGAATCTGGACACGAGTTAAAACATACACGAAACCGATCAAAACCTTTCCAGTGTGTAATACTAAGTAATAATAATAATTCATTGCGTTGGGGGACAGGCAGCCAGAGTGTATTCATACACGTTAGGTTTATATCCAGTTCGCCCTCCCCCCCCCAGGTCGCAACCCCACAACAAGCTGGCTGACTCTCGAGTACCTACTTACTGCTAGATGAACAGGTGCATTAGGTGATAGGAAAAACTGGAAAGATTTGTTTCCTGGAAAAGAAAGGAATATAACAGAACATTGGTGACAGAACGTTCTCCAATTATACGCGAATACAAGAACGAACAGTAACACCACACCACCCAGGATCGGACGATTCACATCTCATTCCGCACCCTTTCACCCCCCTTTCCCCCTCTCACCCCCCATTCCCTCTCTCTCACCCCCCCAATCCATGCAAGGATTGGGGGGGTGAGACCTTGCAAAAAAAAAAAAAAAAAAAAAAAAAAAATATGCAAGGTCTTGCATTTTTAGGTAACAAAACACATTTTCAGTTCCAATTTATTGTAAAACTGTCATCAGCAAATTTCATGATGTGGTGTGAAATATTCTCGGTTACGTCACTGACGATGACGAAATGTCAATGACGAAAAGGGTTGGCAGCAGATTTAGGGACACCGCCTCCAGTTTTAACTGGAGGCGGTGAGATCTGTTAGATAAATCTGGAGGCGGTGAGAGAAAGAAATAACCGCAGAAGTGACCAGGACGAGCGCTAAACATTGGCTCCTTGGAGCAGTGAAAAATCAAAGTAGCAATAGTTCAAAGCTGTGAAAACACGGATCAATAGTCGTAGGTCATTAAATTTGACATAAAATAACATCACATTGAGTAACATTGTATTAGATTCTACTGAAGAACAGAGCGAGGAACAGAGATAGAGAAATATCTAAGGGCAAAGATGGACACAAGAGACTAGGGAGAACCTTTACCTTGCGATGATTTGGCGGCTCAGCGTCCCCGTGGCCTGGTCCTCGACCAGACGATCAGGTTCAGCAAATTCAGGACGAGGAGACATGAAAAAATCCATCAAAGACGGTGGAGAGGGTAGCTGTGGAGACCACAGGCATGCCGACGGGGGTCCCGCGAGGGAGGTGCGGACGAGGGAGGTGCGGTCGAGGGATCAGCTAACAAGATCAGCTGATCTTGTTACATAGATGAGAGAAGATGCAGGAACAAGGATGGAGACTGTGGGATGGACTGAAACCACCTTATCAGCTGGGGAAAAGGAGAAAGGAAAACCAGGTTTACGTTTCTAATAGACACAGGTGGAGTAGATCCAAGGTACCTTCACTGTCTCAGGTGGCAAAATAGAAAACGAGTGGACGACACAAGGATGGTCGATAGGAGAATAGGCATCAGTCTGGACGGTCATGCTTCGCAGAGTCGTAGCAAGGAGGAATGTGCGCTGGGGTCGTAGCACAGATGAGGGTGCGCTGGGGTCGTAGCACAGAGGAGGGTGCGCTGGGGTCGTAGCACAGAGCCGAAAGTCTAAGGGTTTCACAGTGGGTAAGGTTGAGAGTTTCAGAACTCAGAGAGTCTGAGAACGAAAGGTGAGGGGTGGGGTTGATGAGTGCGACGCGCGCGCACAGGTCAGGTCAGAAAAAAAGAAAGTTCAGATGGTGAACCTGACGCCTTGCCTCGAAAGGAAAGATACACGGTCGCGATGTTTGAACTTTTATATGGCTTGTTCAAATTGATCTAATCCACGCATGTGCGGGGAAAGACATGGTGGGCCTAACTGCACTTACTGCAGCAAGCTTGGGGGGAAGAAAAATATGTTATAGAATGGTCAGGGGTCACCACACAAGAGGCAAAGGGACATCTCACTACTGCACTTCGACGATCAATGTCCATATTTCCAGCACCTAGTGCAGAGGCGTAGAGAGGCGTCCATTCCCAAAGACCATCTGGTACCATCAACAATTACTGAAGATGGAGGGATCCTACTCTCAAGGGTGATCTTAACTATTTTAAGGGGTTGACTACCGCAAGGGGGTCGCGTGAACGTATCGACGTGGAGGACATGTTAACTCTTGAACTCGAGGATATATTTAATATCCTCATGGCAGTCCGAGTTTGATGCTTCAAGTCGCAACATGCTGCGGGAGAATAACTGCACCGATGATCGCATTTAATGGGACATTTTTCGAGACCCAATCCAGGGTTTCAGCAATGCAGGACAAAGCTGCTAGGCTGGAGAGCTGCACCCTTAGAAGGGTGCCTCAGCTACTTGTGTGCCAGTCTGGTTGGGGGTTAGATAACATAGCCGTTTACAGAGTCAACGAAGTACGTATGGATGTGACTATCAGGGCGGATGTGGTCATCGTGATAAACATTAAAATATTTAAGCCATGTAGTGTGGGCAAACAGATCATAGTCCGTAATAGTGGCTGTGGGAACTGAGCATGTTCGAGAACGGTGCCGCGGTGTTCCACTAAGGTTGGGTGTGGGGGTTAAAAGGCAGACTTGTAGCAACGAAAGGCAAGAGTCACTGGAGATGACGAACGTAGTCACCACTTGGGAAGCTTGGGAGTTCGACCCTGCCAAGGAAGTGGGAGAGGATCACTTGGGTGAGCCAAAGATGAAGACGAGTCTGGGCTCAAAGTAACCGAAGCAATGGAACCCGATCTTCCTTCACAGTTCGAATCGGGAGCCTCGTCCCAAAAGTCGAACAGCGCTCTCCTGCACTGATCAATGCGTCGTCACAAACGATGTTCCCTTTTACAAAAGTGGGAGTCCTCCCGCATCATATATTCCCCCACAGACCAATGCACAAACCTCTCGCTCTCTCCCCGAACACAACATTCACAATATTAAATCACGATACAAAACTTATAACATTAAGTTTTGTACTTACCCGAGTTAGCTGCCAGACTCACCGAGTCGTCGTTCCATCCTCCTGGAGAGTGTAAGGTTCCCAGGTGTGACCAGGTAGACAGTTTACCTATAATGGAATGGAAACAACAGTTGATCAGCGACGTTGCAGAATCTGTGGTGAGTGTGATGGACACCGCCTTGACCACTATCTACGTGAATGTGAACACCTGAGAGACATCAGAAGTATGCGTAGAATAATAAACCCCACATTGTTTGAGTTAGGAAAACACTTTGTCAAATATTGATATTGTTCTTAACAGATTTCCCCATTTTGCACCCGCAAGATAACGTAAGCTTTTAAGGGTTGATAGATGTTAATCTTCTTGTTTGAGGAGCTGTTCACTTGAGACAGTTAAGCAAGTCCCAGCTGTGTCTGGGTACAAGTGACAGGATGAACAACCCAGCGGATTTTCTTCCTATTGGGGAGTGTTGTGCATGCTGCTATGGCGGTATGTCCAGTCACAAGATGAGTGGCGCTGCCCAATACTGTCACTATGGCGGTATGTCCACTCACAAGATGAGTGGCGCTGCCCAATAAACTCGCCCCTCGGGGCAAAATTTATAATTTTTTTTTTTTTAAAGTTTACCTATACAAACGATAGATTTCGTTAATTGCAAGTGCATACGGTTATGGCACAAACTCAGACAATAATAATACTACAATAACACGGGTATAAGGTAGCCTACGAGTTAGTTTCAAAGAACACCAACCAAGTTGTGGTGTTTCCCTCGTGGTATTAGACTAAATGTTAATAAACGCTCTATTTACACTACCTGTCAGCCTGTCCACACTAGACTACAACTTTATGAAATATTTAGCAGACACTGACCATGTGACGCCCAAGACAGGTGGCTGCCAAATATCAATCTCAAGCGCTTCACAATCCTAACATGCACCATTTAACAGGGGCATACGGCTGAGTGGACAGCGCTTGGAGTTCGTAGTCTTAAAGGTCCGGGTTAGACGCCCCAGCGTAGGCGGAAACAAATGGGCAGAGTTTTTTTTCACTCCTGATGAGCCTGTTCACCCAGCAGTGAACTTGGGAACACTCAGGTACTTGGGAGCTAGACAGCTGCCACGGGAAAGGAAACAAGCTATCCCCAGCTGTTTCCTGGGGATGGATGTGCGCGAAAATTAGGATTAAGGACTTGCCCGAAACGCTATGCTTGTTAGCAACTGTACAAGAATGTAAGAACTCTTGTATATATAAATTAATAAAAAATACAAAACATGCAAGTAACGGTGAGAATAACTAGTTATCTCATCCTTTTGTGGGTATTTATATCCTCAAACTTTACGTTTCTCAGCAAGTTTGTACAAGAGGGAACTATAAGCTATTGTTAATAGCCTTACCTTGAAGTTAGGAAATGTAGATGTTTCTCTCTCAGAATGTTTGGTAATATGTTTATTGTTTGTGATGTGTGTCTATGTATGTATTAACACGATGTACCGAACGGGGTGAGAATAGCTTGAGCTACCTCATCCCTTTGTGTGTATTTTACATCAATAAACTTATTTCAATTTCAATTTTACCTTGAAGTGTTTCCGGGGCTTAGCGTCCCCGCGGTCCGGTCGTCGACCAGCACTCCTACAATATGTGTCGCCTTGAACGACACATTATCGCAAGCTGGAGCCGGTGACGATGGAAACAATCAATACGGCATCATAATACGGAGAGTTCGTTAAAATAAACAAGAGGTCGTCTGAGATCTGCCAATCCAGCTCATTATAAATGGGGAAAATATATGCAAAAAGATCAATACAACAAGTGCGAGAGGAAAATGAACCTGCTTGACGTTTTTGAACGTGAGAAAGACGAGGATAAAATCACAGGGTTCTAGAAGATGGCTACGGGTATTTGTAAGGTCTTGCCTAGGGTTATACCTAAAAGCTGAAAGCAGTAATGGTGCATTTAAAAGATGGAAATGGAGCTTAAAAATCTGCCAGAAAATTTGAAGATGAGGAAGATAAATGAGCATTCACAGTAAATTATTTATTCAGGAATATTCGAGTGGCACCGGAATGAATGTTGGACGGAAAGGAGCTTACAAAGGGAACATCTTTTCAGATGAAAATAACAGTGATGCTAAGATGACCACTGACATTGTCGATAAGATGTAATCCTGGAAGTGTCTAGGACGAGTGACTAACTTCAGTGCCCGAGGATACGCACGTCAGTAAGCTACAGATTAACAGCGTTAGCTCAGAGAATTTAACATACATAATAGAGATATTCGGAAAGAGAGAAAGGATGTGCAACAGAGATACAAGCTGCAAAAACTAGAGGCAACTATGGGTCTGGACACGTGTAAAATCACGGTCAGGCGACATAGGCGAGTCAAGCCAAGATGAAAATACGAAAATTCCAATGCGGAATACGTTCACTCCGGACAAACTATAAAAGAACTCGTCCCCCACTAACAGAGGAGGTTTGTCTAACAAAATGTCTCGAAACCGTAATACACCTGCACGCTAATTGCATATTACATCTACATTATATAAATTAAATAAATTCATTATATAAAATAAATAAATTCATTCATTTATTCATTTCCCATTATTCCCTTTCCACATCCTGGCAAGAGCAGCTGATGCTCTACACGTCCTTCCCATCTACCCCGGGAGATACACAGCCTCCCGGAGGCTGTGTATTACAACGGTGGACCACTTGATAAATTCTGGGGAATGTCAATGTACCACTTCACAATGTCTAAGAGGCCTCGGTATATCATTTGGAAATAACTAACGGGTCTTTACAATTAAATGAAAAAATTTATTTCCGTGACTGGTGGTATTAGGCGTCACAAGATATGTCCATGTTAAATTTATTAACAATTATCTTGAAAACATGTTCACGAAACCAAACATACGGTGCCATAGAAGAAAAACAAACATTCTTCTATTATAACTTGAAGGTTTAACAATGTGTTCAAACAGCACTTGCCAGGAGCAGAGTAGCTTAAAAAATGTCATCAAATTAATGATAAAACTTAATATGAATAACAATAATAACGATTAAAACACTAACATTACAAATGTTGACGCTGTAGTAAATTCGGCAGTTAAAGCCTGAATGCAAAACACGAAATCCATAGGGCATTCTAACTCTCCTGGGAACTACCTGAAGGTGGTCGCAACGCGCACTTTGATGACACCCGCCGTCCACACCCGTCACAGATTCACCGCAGACTGACAAACACAGACGGAATTCCAAAGTGGTTTGATTCAATTTTTCCCCACTGCTCGAAATATGATTCGTGTTTCCCATCGCTCCAAGCATGATTGGCAGCCTGTTCACATACAGCTCGTCCACCAACCTGCCCTCAGGCAGCCGGTTCTCAACAACAAAGATCAAATGTTTGTTAATCCAGCCGCCAAACTCCCTGTTTATAAATGACAAACAGTTTGCAAACGACCCACAACTGATGACGTTCGGACATTTCTCGAACGAAGGTCGTTTCTTCGCTAACGACCTCTGTTCGAATCGCAACACTGTAAAGGCTTCACCCAAGTACTTCAAATACAAATAATCGCCAACAGAACTTAAATACCTAACCTAACCTAGGCATAATTATACACAGCAGTTTAATGTATAATAATATTAATATATAAATGCGAATAAACGTATTTTCAATACGCAATGAGTTAAAATTGATGAATGCGTCTTGAGAGACCCACAGCTTGAACGAGTCTAGCCTGAGCAGGGATGCTCAGGCTGAATGAACCTAGCCTGAGGACGGGTTGGTTGGTTCAACTGCAGTTCCGTCAATGTCTTATTGCTAATACACGTTGCGATCACGTCTATATAAACCACCAAGCAGATAACTTTTACTTGACAACTAATCTCTTTTATGTATATCACTAAATTGCTATAAGAATTGTAAAACAGTATATCTGCGCGTACGTACAGACAAAGGTGGGGTCCAAGAGCTAACAGCTCGATCCAGAAGGCACAAATAGAAAATATAAATAGTAAATACACGCGTTTTCTGGGGTAAAGTCGTTATTTTCAGTCTTTTTTATGATTAACTAATGTGTTTACTTATAACAGAATTAACACAACCAGCGAAATTTATTTCTACCTGTTGCATTAACAATTTATGGGTGATTTGGGAGTCACAAGAATCCCGTCCTGCACAGCACTTTTCTATACTCAGTTTATACGTCTCAGTTCATTAACGGTGAATGAGGCTATTGCTCTGAGCTATTACATTTAAACTGGAACAACAGGACCACATTACACTGAAATAATAGGATAACACAAACTTTTTTTTTATCCGTTACGAAAGCAAAAAATCACGTTTGTTATCATAACCTGAGCCCTGAGCCCTCCTGAGACTTGTGCATGACGCGGTGCAGATTTATACAACGTTTCCTTTTAAGTGTCAACAGAGTGCGACCTGAGCACACTTGTTGCCTTCAGTTCAATGCACTTTGATGCTTCGTATTGACGATAAACATTTTATGAGGTTTCCATTTCTCACGCGAGTAGCGCCTTTCCAGACTGAAGTTGCGTGACATGAGATGTGCAACAGAGAGCACTTTTCTGCAGTAATAATAACAAATATCAGAGCCACAACCTTGTGGCTGTGAGGGAGGAGACTTGGAGCAGCCTGTATATAAGAGCACAGTGACGGCTCCTCACTACATCAACACCGCCCTCACAACATGTGTCTGAAGGTGTGTAACGCTCTGTGTCCAGGCGAGTCTCATGTTTTCCGGTCGGGTTTCGTGGTTTTCAGTCGAATGTTTTGCTGTGTTCAGTTGAATCAGTTGGGAGTCTTGCTGCATGTAGGTGTTTATCACTCTGTGATCTGAAGAATGTTGTAGTATGTCAAAGTGTCAGAGTGACCATACAATAAGCAGTATGCAAGCGTTATGTTGTGATCTAGTGTCAGAGACAGTCTTCTTTTATCAGTTAAACTGACAAGCTTATGACATCCGCAGCTGTGTGACTGTTATAAATCATCTAATTAAGCATATTAAAATATTCTTTCCACAGAGCATCTTGTACTCAGCCCTGTTAGCCTCTGTGGCATTAGTAATGGCCCAGAACTACCACCAGGACAACCAGAACTACCCCCAGCTTGACCAGGCCTACCAAACCCCTAGGGTAGTGAAGCCGGACTATGGACAACGCAGCTCAAACAACGGGAACGTCGCCAACATTCTCAAGGAAGTGGGAGACTTCTTCAAGCTCGTGGGGAGTGGGGACTCCAAGGACCCTGAGCGAGCCAAGCAAGTGATGCTGGCGTTCGTGCCCTTCACCCGCAGGGTTCTGGAGGCCTCGGCAGGAGTTGATGGCGCCAACGTCAACAAGGAGGACCTGGAGAGACTGGGTGCTGCCGAGGCTGTCATGCCATCAGTCATCTCCTTCATGGACAGTCTGAGAGCTATCAGTCCTGGGACTAACCAAGGATATCAGCCGGAGTATTCCCAAAGCTACCCAAAAGCGTATCAGTAGGTCATCCATCAGACACCTGAACAAGATTTATTTATACATACACGTGTCAGAACAGATTAATTGTTTAGCAATTAATAACTATTTGATAAAATGCTATAAATTATGAATAAAAATGAATACTATATTTTCTTTTTTTTCAACAAAACTTAACAAAATTAATTTCCTCGGAAAGCTGTTTGAATTGATAATTGCAAAAGTCATTTGTTCACATCTTAAAAACAAAGAATTTTAGGGTCCCCCATCACGGTGTTGCTAATGGCCGCTTGTGCTTAACATATTTACTTTCAATACACATAGAAACCACATTATCGTGATATATCAAGGAGAAAATCAACAGGAGCTCTGATAAGGATTCGAACCTATGAGCTGGGTATTCCCAGATGTACACTTTTTTGTCTAATTTACTCTCATTCTATTCAAGCATAGTTAATGGACCTTCATAAGGAACATTATATACTTCATAATTCATCATTATGAACCCTGACTTTAGAAAATACTTTGATATTATTTCACGAATGACTTAAATAGAGATAGAGGCTCATGGCATTATGGGATTATCCTAAATTGGACTATCTTTCGTTTCTTTAAAGGAAAGAGAGGAACACAATTGGACTTAGGTCCAAGTGGGAAAGCGTTGCTTTACCAACAGAAAGCGTTGTTGAAAGTTCGTTGCCAGTGGCTCTGTCCTTCTACCCTCTTGTTTACCGTAAGTATAAACAGAACTACAATGACAATTATTAAAAAAAAATGCCAGATCCAGATGAGGTGTTGTACAGCATCTTGAAGGAGTGCAGAGAGGATCTCTGTGACCAACTAATAAGAATATTCAATGAATAAATAAACATAGGACTAGTCCATACTGCCTGGAGGGCGCTGATGTCCCAGAAAGAAACAGATCCCTTGCTGCTAACTACTGTCTGATTAGCCTATGGTCGATAGCGGGAAAGTTTCTTGGGGCTGTAATGGCGAATTGCTATTACACCTGTTACATATTGCTATTACAGAGATAGCATCAACGGGGTGCAGCCAGAGTGAAGAAATATCAATAGTTTGGTGTGCTTCCGGGGTCTGAATGGGCCCTTTGGTATTCGCTTGTCAACGACCTTGATGTTCCGGATGACACAAGTGGGGCGAATATGAGATTCGAACGCATTGGTATACACCCAAAAACATCAGTAAAAAGTGTATAAACATCGTCCTCCAATAATATTTGACCCTGGTGAGGCCTCATATTAACTGCGCCACCCAATTCCAGTCAATGTGTTACAGGAGTCTCTTTTCTTAATTTCCTCTCCGTAAAAAATGCAGTGATTTAGCCTAACCAAAAGCAGGAAAACCTAGGCTACCCACCTACTCTCTCTCTCTGCTCGTCCATGGAGACGCAGGGGTAACCTAAGTGGGTAAGTTTCAAATCGTATAATTATGTCTTTCCTCGCGGAGGGCGAGGAAAGACATGATTATACCAATGGAAACGATTACAAATGAGTTAAACCAAGAACAGACCATTAGATCCAAACTAGATTGTTTGTTTATGGAAAGCTTAAGCTGATACAAGCAAAATAATGCGTGGGCTAGAGGTAAAATACTTGTTAGTTAAATTGTTTAAAGTTTTCACAAAGTTATACTGAACTGTATTATTTGGCAATTTGATATATATTTACTTTTTGATTAAAACCAATTTTGTATCATTTGGCTGAAAACGTTTGTCTATAATTATAAAACCGTTGTTTCGAGTAACACTAAATCACAATAATTAAATTGAATAATTTACAACACTAAACACTAAACTGAATAATTTTTTGGAGGTCAAGATTGCCATGCCCTGTAATGATCTAAATAAAAACATTAAATTGTATCTCATTCTTCTTTCAAGATTGAATGACTGATGTTCTTTTTAAACGGGTGTTCGCATGATTTATTTCTAAATCTTGGTATAAGTTTTTGTTGCTCGATGTTGAACACCTTCGAATTTTGCAATATTTTGTTTTAATTCAACAACCAAAACTATGTAATACTGCATTCCATTATATGGCGTACTAGTGAACTGTACATATAGCGGAAAAAATTGTTTAGCAATTAATAACTATTTGATAAAATGCTATAAATTATGAATAAAAATTAATACTATTTTTCTGTTTTGTTTTTTCAAGAAAACTTATGAATAAAAGTTTAACAAATTTCTCCGAAAAATTTCTCAATGAAACTGAATACTGTTAAGGCTTTGTCTAAGTCTCAGTGCACTGCTAACTTGGTCTGAGATCACTACTTACTACCGCACCCAGGTCTCTTCTAATGTACAGGCCTGAGATCACTACTTACTACCACACCTAGGTCTCTTCTAATGTACAGGTCTGAGATCACTACTTACTACCGCACCCAGGTCTCTTCTAATGTACAGGTCTGAGATCACTACTTACTACCACACCTAGGTCTCTTCTAATGTACAGGTCTGAGATCACTACTTACTACCACACCCAGGTCTCTTCTAATGTACAGGTCTGAGATCACTACTTACTACCGCACCCAGGTCTCTTCTAATGTACAGGCCTGAGATCACTACTTACTACCACACCTAGGTCTCTTCTAATGTATAGGTCTGAGATCACTACTTACTACCACACCTAGGTCTCTTCTAATGTACAGGTCTGAGATCACTACTTACTACCGCACCCAGGTCTCTTCTAATGTACAGGCCTGAGATCACTACTTACTACCGCACTCAGGTCTCCTCTAATGTACATATATAAACTGTATTATTCATCCAGTAACTTGCTTTTAAATTGTTCTTTCTAATATGTATTCCAATCATTTATCAGCATTACAATTTATCTGCCATTCGTTAACTGTGGAAGCCTCGTAGAAATATTCGACACAGGCTCGAATTGTGGAAGCCTAGTACGAATATTCGGGACTTACGAATGGCTCACAGCGTTGCCAACAGCTTCAGTTCCACTATAGCTTAACAGGACCCAGTGCCAGGAAACGGGAGCCACAAATGAACAATTGACTTTGTCGGTTCTGTTGCATCAGTCTGAAGCCAGGGCCGTAGCCAGGTTCTAGACTCAGGGGAACCGAGCATATACAAAATAGGCGTCATGACACCTATCAAATCATTTTAAATTCATTACACATTTTGATTCAGTGTATTAAATCCAAACACATTGAAGATACAGTTTTAAAGGAAGTAAATAAATAATAGAACCTAAAAAACATTAACGTAATTCTATATGGCTTGCTAGCATAATTTTTGTTTATATTTCATTCTAACATACATTAGGATGATTAACTTTTGATGGTACCATAAAAATAATGTACTTATTCTAAGGTTATAAAAGATGCCTTTTCCGGCTAGAACGATGGTAACTAAAAACATCACTGAGGGTATTTACTACAGTTTTTATTGAGAAGTTGATATAGATCAAATAATAAAAAGAAAAAACTTTAGTCCAAGAAATGATCAGTTCAAGAAAAGTTTAGTTCAAGAAAACTTTCGTTCACGAAAATTTTAATTTAAGAAAACTTTAGTTCAAGAACAATTTAGTTCAAGAAAACTTTCGTTCACGAAAACTTGAGTTCAATTAAACTTTAGTTCAATTAAACTTTAGTTCAAGTAAACTTTAGTTCAAGTAAACTTTAGTTCAAGTAAACTTTAGTTCAAGTAAACTTTAGTTCAAGTAAAAAATAGTTCAAGAAAACTTTAGTTCAAGAAAACTTTAATTCAAGAAAACTTTAGTTCAAGTAAACTTCAGTTCAAGAAAACTTTAGTTCAAGTAAACTTCAGTTCAAGAAAACTTCAGTTCAGGGTACCAATAAGGCTATTGATAACGGTGACCATAATCTTGCTGATAATACTGATTGGTTCCAGGATTTATGTTTCTCAGACTGTCCAAGAACGTTATCACAGACGGCATGACAGCCTCGGCAGCACCCAGTCTCTCCAGGTCCTCTTTGTTGACGTTGGCGCCATCAACTCCTGCCGAGGCCTCCAGAACCCTGCGGGTGAAGGGCACGAACGCCAGCATCACTTGCTTGGCTCGCTCAGGGTCCTTGGAGTCCCCACTCCCCACGAGCTTGAAGAAGTCCCCCACTTCCTTGAGAATGTTGGCGACGTTCCCGTTGTTTGAGCTGGGTTGTCCATAGTCCGGCTTCACAACCCTAGGGGTTTGGTAGGCCTGGTCAAGCTGGGGGTAGTTCTGGTTGTCCTGGTGGTAGTTCTGGTTGTCCTGGTGGTAGTTCTGGGCCATTACTGATGCCACAGAGGCTAACAGGGCCGAGTACAAGATGCTCTGTGGACAGAATATTTTAATACGCTTAATTAGATGATTTATAACAGAGTCACACAGCTGCGGATGTCATAAGCTTGTCAGTTTAACTGATAAAAGAAGACTGTCTCTGACACTAGATCACAACATAACGCTTGCATACTGCTTATTGTATGGTCACTGTGACACTTTGACATACTACAACATTCTTCAGATCACAGAGTGATAAACAACTACATGCAGCAAGACTCCCAACTGATTCAACTGAACACAGCAAAACATTCGACTGAAAACCACGAAACCCGACCAGAAAACGTGAGACCCGCCTGGAGACAGAGCGTTACACACCTTCAGACACATGTTGTGAGGGCGGTGTTGTTGTAGTGAGGAGCCGTCACTGTGCTCTTATATACAGGTTGCTCCAAGTCTCCTCCCTCACAGCCACAAGGTCGCGGCTCTGATATTTGTTATTATTACTGCAGAAAAGTGCTCTCTGTTGCACATCTCATGTCACGCAACTCCAGTCTGGAAAGGCGCAACTCGCGTGAGAAATGGAAACCTCATAAAATGTTTATCGTCAACACGAAGCATCAAAGTGCATTGAACCGAAGGCAACAAGTGTGCTCAGGTCGCACTCTGTTGACACTTAAAAGGAAACGTTGTATAAATCTGCACCGCGTCATACACAAGTCTCAGGAGGGCTCAGGACTCAGGAGGTCATGATAACAAACGGGATTTTTTTGCTTTCGTAACGGATAAAAAAAGTTTGTGTTATCCTATTATTTCAGTGTAATGTGGTCCTGTTGTTCCAGTTTAAATGTAATAGCTCAGGGCAATAGCCTCATTCACGGTTAATGAACTGAGATGTATAAACTGAGTATAGAAAAGTGCTGTGCAGGACGGGATTCTTGTGGGGACAAACTCCCAAATCACCCATAAATTGTTAATGCAACAGGTAGAAATAAATTTCGCTGGTTGTGTTAATTCTGTTATGAGTAAACACATTATTTAGTCGTAATAAAGACTGAAAATAACGACTTTACCCCAGAAAACGTGTGTATGTGTGAGTTTACTATTTATATTTGCTATTTGTGCCTTCAGGATCGAGCTGTTAGCTCTTGGACCCCACCTTTGTGTGTACGTACGCGCAGATATACTGTTTTACAATTCTTATAGCAATTTAGTGATATACATAAAAGAGATCAGTTGTCAAGTAAAAGTTATCTGCTTGGTGGTTTATATAGACGTGATCGCAACGTGTATTAGCAATAAGACATTGACGGAACTGCAGTTGAACCAACCAACCCGTCCTCAGGCTAGGTTCATTCAGACTGCGCATCCCTGCTCATGATAGACTCGTTCAAGCTGTGGGTCTCTCAAGACGCATTCATCAATTTCAACGCGTTGCGTATTAAAAATACGTTTATTCCCATTTATATATAAATATTATTATACATTAAACTGCTATGTATAATTATGGCTAGGTTAGGTTAGGTATTTAAGTTCTGTTGGCGATTATTTGTATTTGAAGTAAGTGGGTGAAGCCTTTACAGCGTTACGATTCGAACAGAGGTCGTTAGCGAAGCACTGTTCGAGAAATGTCCGAACGTCATCAGTTGTGGGTCGTTTGTAAACTGTTTGTCATTTATAAACAGGGAGTTTGGCTGCTGGATTAACAAACATTTGATCTTTGTTGTTGAGAACCGGCTGCCTGAGGGCAGGTTGGTGGACGAGCTGTATGTGAACAGGCTGCCAATCATGCTTCGAGCGATGGGAAACACGAATCATATTTCGAGCAGTGGGGAAAAATTGAATCAAACCACTTTGGAATTCCGTCTGTGTTTGTCAGTCTGCGGTGAATCTGTGACGGGTGTGGACGGCGGGTGTGATCAAAGTGCGCGTTGCGACTACCTTCAGGTAGTTCCCAGGAGAGTTAGAATGCCCTATGGATTTCATGTTTTGCATTCAGGCTTTAACTGCCGAATTTACTACAGCGTCAACATTTGTAATGTTAGTGTTTTAATCGTTATTATTGTTATTCATATTAAGTTTTATCATTAATTTGATGACATTTTTTAAGCTACTCTGCTCCTGGCAAGTGCTGTTTGAACACATTGTTAAACCTTCAAGTTATAATAGAAGAATGTTTGTTTTTCTTCTATGGCACCGTATGTTTGGTTTCGTGAACATCTTTTCAAGATAATAGTTAACAAATTTAATATGGACATATCTTGTGATGCCCAATACCACCAGTTATGGATGTAAAAGTCACGTAAATTAATTTTGTTTTCATTTAATTGTAAAGACCCGCTAGTTATTTCGAAGTGATATGCCGAGGTCTCATAGACATTGTAAAGTGGTACAATGACATTCCCCAAAATTTATCAAGTGGTCCACCGTTGTAATACACAGCCTCCGGGAGGCTGTGTATCTCCCGGGGTAGATGGGAAGGACGTGTAGAGCATCAGCTGCTCTTGCCAGGATGTGGAAAGGGAATAACGGAAAAGGAATAAATGAATGAATTTATTTAATTTATATAATGAATTTATTTAATTTATATAATGTAGATGTAATATGCAATTAGCGTGCAGGTGTATTACGGTTTCGAGACATTTTGTTAGACAAACTTCCTTTGTTAGTGGAGGGACGAGTGCTTTTATAGTTTGTCCGGAGTGAACATATTCCTAGTTGGAATTTTCGTATTTTCATCTTGGCTTGACTCACCTATGTCGCCTGACCGTGATTTTATGTGTCCAGACCCATAGTTGCCTGTAGTTTTTGCTGCTTGAATCTGTTGCACATCCTTTCTCTCTCTCCGAATATCTCTATTATGTATGTTAAATTCTCTGAGCTAACGCTGTTAATCTGTAGCGTACTGACGTGCGTATCCTCGGGAACTGAAGTTAGTCACTCGTCCTGGACACTTCCAGGATTACATCTTGTCGACAACAAACAATATCAGTGGTAATCTTAGCATCACTGTTATTTTCATCTGAAAAAAAGTTCCCTTTGTAAGCTTCTTTCCGTCTAACATTCATTCCTGGTACGAATATTCGGGACTTACGAATGGCTCACAGCGTTGCCAACAGCTTCAGTTCCACTATAGCTTAACAGGACCCAGTGCTAGGAAACGGGAGCCACAAATGAACAATTGACTTTGTCGGTTCTGTTGCATCAGTCTGAAGCCAGGGCCGTAGCCAGGTTCTAGACTCAGGGGAACCGAGCATATATAAAATAGGCGTCATGACACCTATCAAATCATTTTAAATTCATTACACATTTTGATTCAGTGTATTAAATCCAAACACATTGAAGATACAGTTTTAAAGGAAGTAAATAAATAACAGAACCTAAAAAACATTAATGTAATTCTATATGGCTTGCTAGCATAATTTTTGTTTATATTTCATTCTAACATACATTAGGATGATTAACTTTTGATGGTACCATAAAAATAATGTACTTATTCTAAGGTTATAAAAGATGCCTTTTCCGGCTAGAACGATGGTAACTAAAAACATCACTGAGGGTATTTACTACAGTTTTTATTGAGAAGTTGATATAGATCAAATAATAAAAAGAAAAAAATTTAGTCCAAGAAATGTTCAGTTCAAGAAAAGTTTAGTTCAAGAAAACTTTCGTTCACGAAAATTTTAATTTAAGAAAACTTTAGTTCAAGAAAACTTCAGTTCAAAAAAACTTTTGTTCAAGTAAACTTTAGTTCAAGAAAACTTCAGTTCAAAAAAACTTTTGTTCAAGTAAACTTTAGTTCAAGAAAACTTCAGTTCAAGAAAACTTCAGTTCAAGAAAATTTTAGTTCAAGAAAACTTCAGTTCAACAAAACTTCAGTTCAGGGTACCAATAAGGCTACTGATAACGGTGACCATAATCTTGCTGATAATACTGATTGGTTCCAGGATTTATGTTTCTCAGACTGTCTAAGAACGTTATCACAGACGGCATGACAGCCTCGGCAGCACCCAGTCTCTCCAGGTCCTCTTTGTTGACGTTGGCGCCATCAACTCCTGCCGAGGCCTCCAGAACCCTGCGGGTGAAGGGCACGAATGCCAGCATCACTTGCTTGGCTCGCTCAGGGTCCTTGGAGTCCCCACTCCCCACGAGCTTGAAGAAGTCCCCCACTTCCTTGAGAATGTTGGCGACGTTCCCGTTGTTTGAGCTGGGTTGTCCATAGTCCGGCTTCACTACCCTAGGGGTTTGGTAGGCCTGGTCAAGCTGGGGGTAGTTCTGGTTGTCCTGGTGGTAGTTCTGGGCCATTACTAATGCCACAGAGGCTAACAGGGCCGAGTACAAGATGCTCTGTGGGCAGAAAAAAATGTATTTATGTAATTATTGTTAGCATTCAAAGTTATATCTTCCTGTTGATTTTATTGTTTTTATAATGAAATATGATGTGTAACCGGCGTTTAAATTAACTAATCAGTGTAAGGCTCACGCAGTTATTCAGTTCTCAACAGCTGTGAATATCACAAGCTTGTCAGTTTGACTACCTCCGGCAGCGTCTCTAGCATGACACTTGGTCACAATATAAACAGAAACTTTCACTCAGATTACTGTTTGACACTTGGACATACTACGTTATTTCCCCTGAATACAGAGTGATATATACCAAGACGAAACAGAGCATCGAACTGACTCAACTGAACAGAGCAGCAATCTCCTCTGGAAACGGCACATTTCGCCTAGAAACTACAATATCTGGAAACCGTCAAACTCACTTGGCAACAGCGATACTCCTCTGGAAAACGGGAAACCCGCCTGGACACAGGGTGTCACTCACCTTCAGACACATGTTGTGAGGGCGGTGTTGGTGTAGTGAGGAGCCATCACTGTGCTCATATATACAGGTTGCTCCAAGTCTCCTCCCTCACAGTCACGCTCACAGGCACAAGGTCGCGGCTGTGGTTTCCAGTCTTATTTTTACACAGCATTTGCGTCGGCGTTAAGTACCCGTTTCCTAGAACTGAAAGTCTGTAAATATATACTAAGAGCGAGGAATATATCGCGCCACATAGCGCTCCTTATGAACGCGGTTCAATTCGTCGTGATGCATTATAAGTAGTAAAAATAGAACAAAAAGTGTTCTAAAGAGAATTCAAATTAAAATAATAACATATTAAGCATGCAATACATGACAAAACCTTCTTAACACTGTGACAAACTCCACCACAGCCACACGCATTATATATTTATATTTCAAGCGAAACTCAGACTTGGAATGGTAATATAAATTTTATTACTTAAATTGTTAAGGAAATTAGTTAGTGACCTGTACCCTAACAGATAAAAATAAAATATTGCAACTTAAAGTATACGCATAACTTAATAATAATTAATTAGTAATAACAAAATAATAAATGTACCAATCCAGATAGTACATGATACCTTCTTACCAAATAGACAACGGAAAATCAATTACAGTAGAACACTTGTCACTTGTAAATAAATGACAGTTGACAGTGGGAATTAATTGCCAATGAAAATCACGAGAGTGCAAAATTACACTGATTAATTACCAATGAACTATTTGCCAATATTCTTTGCAGAATGAGTGGGCTGGGCGTGAGGGAAGTTCAAGTTCAAGTATGTTTATTGAGACAAGAAAGAAATGCATTTCAAAGGGATAGAGTAGCTTAGGCTATTTCTACCCCCCAAAGGTGCGAGGGAGGAGAGCGGGCGGGCAGCACCCAAGCCAGTAGATGCAGGCGTCATGCAGAAGAGACGCTCCAAGTAGACAAGACCCCAATCAGAGGCGCCTGTGAGGCGTGGGGTTGAGGCACACCGACACCAGGCATGAGAAGTCTGAGAGTAAAGTGGCAGAATAAATGAAATTGGTGAAACAAAATGGAAATTGGAAAGCAGGCGAATAAGGCAAATCGGCACGAGAATCGTCCCGATTTAGTGTGTACAGGCGGGCGGGCGGGCGGCAGCGCCATTACAGGCGGGCGAGAGCGCCGTTACAGGCGGACGGCAGCGCCACTGCCGGCGGCCACACAGGAAAAAATGTACAATATGAGCCCCAGGAAAGAAACACAGCAACAACACAGGCCCCGCGAAGGCACAGCAGGAAAAAATATATAACAGCCAAGCCGGGGGCGGAAAGTAAAGCTCAGTGCAACACCTGGAATACCAATAAATATGTAAATTTACACAAAGGGTGACTGTGGCGCCAGAGGGCCGCCGAGGGGACCGGGAGCGAGGGGAATAACTCAAGCCGTGGAAAGAAGGGGAAAGTGCAAATGAAAAACGAAAGAGGCCAAAAGGCAAGGAGGGAAGGGAAGCAAAGTCGGAGAAAGGAAGGCATGGCGAGACAGAAGGCAAAGACAGGTAGCGGAGGGTAGCCAGGAAAATGCCCAGCCTGTCAACAGGCGGCCAGAGAAAACGAGGCATGACGACACAACAGGATTTTGCCCCACTGTTCCTGTCTAGTATAGATATGTCGGTGATATCGTGTGTTTATGGTCCACTACTTTTGATCTTTCTGAGTCTCTTGATCAACGCAATGCTTTAGTCCCTTATCTTGAGGTTATCTTGAGATGATTTCGGGGCTTTTAGTGTCCCCGCGGCCCGGTCTTTGACCAGGCCTCCACCCCTAGGAAGCAGCCCGTGACAGCTGACCTATTTTACCCAGGTACCACCCAGGTACCTATTTTACTGCTAGGTAACAGGGGCATAGGATGAAAGAAACTCTGCCCATTGTTTCTCTCCGGCGCCCGGGATCGAACCCGGGACCACAGGATCACAGGGCTTGGATAAACTTTTCACAGGATTTTATAATCTTTTAATGTCAATTTTGTTCTCAAAAACCAATAATAGAGTAAAATCTATTTTAATTAAGAACTCGCCTATTGCTTCGGCAGGATGTGTATATTCGATGTCTGGCAAAGATGGTGACCTTGAATATATCAGACAGACGGCCAGAACACACGCGTCTCCCAACATCCATGTTCAACAAGGACTGCATAACAGTCTAAGGCAACGAGCCTCTAAGTTAGCACTGCTGATCACGCCATCGAAAAGACTGCCTCAAAAACAGAGTCCACTGCACAGGCTTCTTAGAAAGAAATTTGATTGAGTACTTAACCACAAAGCTAAATGTTTCTACTCATCAGCTCTTCGCTTAGGGAAAGTGGAATAATAATTGCTTTAAAAGCCATATAAGAAATACAGATTTATTTATAAAGTTACGTTAGATAGAGGAATTCAATGAAAAAAGAAACACTTGCAATTGACTAGCAAACGAAATGGAAGCTGTTGGCGGGTGCGTAGAGGCGACCCAGAACGCCAGCATCGCAAGAGAGGTTCCGCAAGCTGCTGTGTGATAATGGCAGGCCTTTTGCACTCTTGTAATTCCAGAAATGTTTTTTTTGTGACGATTAGAGTTCGTGGAAGCCATGGTTCGAGTGAAAGTCCCCAGGTGAGGGGGGCGGTAGAAGGTGCCCTTCACTAGTGACCCGTAGCTGCCCTCCGACACACGAAGAGTCCCTCCGCCATCTATAGCTGCCCTCCACTCCTCACAGCGTCCTTCCACTACCACCGTAGCTGCCCTCCACCGTAGCTGCCCTCCACCGTAGCTGCCCTCCACCGTAGCTGCCCTCCACCACCCCTGTTGCTGCCCTTCCCGGCAGCTACGGGTACAATCATGCACGAATCACGTCCGGACTTCACGATAGCGTAGATGCAACACGTTTTTTGTACTTTACTAGTGGGCAAAATGACTTCATTTGAAATGAGACTCATCGCTGTAAGATGTATCGCGTCTTGCATCTTCACGCGGGAAGTGATGAGTTAGCCAAGACTTTTGCTCATAAAGAGGGAATCGGTTACCATCTTGGACTGCCTTTTAGCAGCCTGAAGGGAGTAATATTCCAGGAACATCAACAAAATCTCATAGAATTGAGACAAAGTGAAATTCACTCCAGTAACTCCATCTATCCTACTTCTATTATGCAGGAAGTACCGCACGTCTATGGGTCATCCAATAAGATTAACAGACTTCTAGATGTTACCACTGCTAGGCTTAGGCTCGGCTGCAAGTACCTCTGGGAGTTTGTAACATCTGCTGATGTAGATTTGACTAAATGTAAACTCTGTCAGCAGAACTATTCGCTTACTTTGCGTCATTATATAATGGAAGGGGAATGGAACTATCACGGGAAAGCGCCAAGCCATTAATTATATAATGGAATGTGAAAAAATTGCGGAATTCAGAGATAACACCATCAATGGTGTCCAAGAAATGTGTAAGTACTTTATTCATAATGATGTGCTGCCGGGAATCTTAGCGAAATTACGTCCTCTAATTACTAAACACAAAGCTGTTATTAGGACAATATACAACTCTGGCCCCAGATATCACTCGGCACCCCTTCTCAAATCTCTGAATATGTTAGATATTAAGTCACTGCACATCCTCTCATGTGTATTATATATATATAAATATATATATATATATATATATATATATATATATATATATATATATATATATATATATATATATATATATAAACACGTGATTAAAAATGTGACAATGTCAGACCACGGAGGAAAAATGAAACAGGAATTTCCTTAAGTACTTTCGTATATTAATACATCTTCAGAAGGAGTGATTTTACAGATCGAATACTGGACATAAATAGACTGCACATGACTGTAAAGCTACCGCCCAGTTGAAAGAAAAAAGGAAAAAAATTGAAATTGCATCTTTAAGTAATTACTCGAAGATTAAGATGTGTCGCATCTTGCATCTTCAAGTAATTACTCGAAGATTAAGATGTGTCGCATCTTGCCTCTTCGGGTAATTACTAAAAGGCTCGACTTGTTATTTTAAGCTCAAATGAGGTGGTACAGAGCGGGACGACCTTGACCTCTCAACCTGACGGGTGCCAGGTATAAATGAGAGGGCAGGCACCGGACCCTTCACTTGATCCTCGTCGTCCAGCGCAGCATGTATTCCCAGGTCAGTGCCCCGCTGGTGAGTGCCAAAATGGCTCCAAGTCAGTGCCACACTGTGTGTAGGTGAGAGTCAATGACTTGTTAGCTAAGACCCACACTTGGTGTCTAGTAGAGTGAGAATATTACAAAACACATCACCAAATTTGCATGTCTATGGTAAAGTAGGAAGCAAAAATGACATTGATGACCGACCAAGAAACGTATATAAAGTACACAAATGGCCAAAAGACTGCCAAAACGTTGTCAATATCAATAAATAAAAGGCGTTGCTTGTACGTCATGACCACAGCTACCGCATCTATAACACTACCATACAGCAGACTAATGAAGATAAACGGAACTAGACGCAAGGTTCCACACGTCATTAAATGCTGTACAACGAGTGGGAGCTGCAGGAAAAAACATCAAACAAACCTTAGAAACAGTAAAAAAAAATCGTTGATTTCAAGGACAAAAAATAAAGTTTATTCAACAGTACAATTGTCTGGTGTTCTGGGACTACTGCATCCACACATGGAGACCTCACCTTCCAAAGAACATATCTTCTATGGAGAAACTGCAAAAACAGAGCAACAACAATAATCCCATAACTAAGTCGACTCTCAATCCAGGAACGGTTGAGGGCCATAGGATTAACAATACTGCAAACCAGACATGACAAGGCTCATCTCATCGAGACCTTTAAAATGCGGAACAAGTTACAGGACAGTAATCCAGACCGCTTCTTAAAATTGTTCAGTGTAAGGTAAACAAGGAAGGAATAGCTTCAAGTTCAACAAGCCGACACAAAATAAGATATTTTTTTCACTCCTAGCGTTATAAACCCACGGAACCGCCTACCCGCCGAAGCTTCAGGACAACAAACTGGCGTCTCTAGGAAGCCTTCCTTATTGTGGGGGCTGGTGAGTCCCCCCCCCCTTCATCCCCATCATACTTGCCATTGACAATGAATTAGTTCTTAATCAATACAATTATAGCGTCAAGGGAAGCTGACGGTAGTTGGCTGACGCGTCGGAAATCTTCCCCTCTGTGTCAAGGGAGGCCTATCACTCACCTGAATGCTAAGTGTCAAATTCAAATGCCCCTTCAATAGCCAAGTTAAGGATCAAAACCAGTTTCCTTTACAAAAGTCAGATACGAAATACTGTCACTTAAGACACCACAAAAGTAGAGGAGTAATCTCTCACACTCAGGTTGATGATTTCATAATTTTTAAAGGTTTATTTTTAACTACTTCCACAATCTCTGCATCGAAGTCAAACGTAAATATTTGTTTATTTAATAACTGACATGCTCACTACATCATTGAATACAGTATACCTTCTTATTTTTCCATCAGTGTGCTATGTGCGTGTTGCTGTTGGCCTCGCTGGCAGCGGCGGCGCCCCAGAACTATCCATTCGGCCAGCCGCCCCAGACCTACCAGGCTACGGGGGTGCTGGAGCCCGAGTCTGCAGACCTTGGCTCAAATGAGAGGATCGTCGCCGCCACCATCGACATTCTGCCAGAATTAGCCGAAGTCTTCGAGCGAATTGGAGTGGATGGTTTCAGCGACGGTGAGCGAGGCCAGAAGGCGATGTTGGAGTTCTTGCCTCTCACACGCAAGCTCTTGAAGGCCAGGGCAGACGCTGAGGGCACTGAAGTAAGGAAGGAGGACCTGCAGAGAGTCAACGCCGCCGAGGCTGTCATGCCCGCAGTCAACGACTTCGTTAACAGACTCAGAAAACTGAACGTGTATGGATCCAGTGATGCTCAGCAGTAAGGATATCAGCTGGCTACGCCGTTCTTAACTCTAGAACTTACATTATACAATAAATACACATAGTATAAATTAAATACTTAAATCATAACTTATATGTATAATTGTATTTAATATTTTCTAAATAAACTTTGCAAGAAATTATTGTTTATATCTGAGACACTGATGCAGAAGTACCAAAGCTCA